>NW_006800191.1:601878-643660 GCF_000485575.1 Poecilia formosa | reverse complement strand
TGACAACAGTCATAAATATTCATGAAGGCTCATTCATGTTCATGACAGGTGCTATGTCATGTTAATGAAAGTGTCATGACAGTCTTGTTCACCCCCCTTCAAATAAAGTGTTACTCAAAAATCTTTTCTCCGACTGGTTTTCTTCTACAATTGCCTCATAAATTGCTCCATCCATCTCTGAACAAAGCATGATGCTGCCACCGCCATGCTTTATTATAAAGAATGATGTGTCAGTTATTTCTGGAGAAAGTCTTGCATGTGGACCAAAAATTTCAATTTTGGTCTCCTTCCATATGCTAGCTGCCCACCACTCAAGGCATGACCCCGAGCACATGAGCCAAATCCTTTACATCCAACCAAACTACAACTATTTTGTTTTTCTGTTACAAAATCTCAATAAAATACATTAATGGTTGAGGATGCACTATGATCATTTGGAAAAGGTATGAAAAGTATGAGGGAAATGAGTGCTTTTACAAGTCATTATACAATATACAAATATGCAATATTTATGTAGCACCAATTCACAACGCATGCTGTCTCAAGGCACTTTACAATGAATTAATAAAGCCGGCCAAAGACTCAGCAGAGTGGAAAGATGCATAACATTTATTGCTGACAAACTGGAAAGACTGACAAATTTCTGCAAATATTCAACAAATAATATTTAAAAGTGCATTGAATTCTATTTAAATTGTAAAAAAAAAAAAAATAAACAGTATTACTGCAGTGTTTCTCACATAAATGTACAATATCATATCTACTATGTATTACAGCAACATTGCTGGAATATTCTGTCAAAATTTCACACTGAAGTAAAATCCTAAACAGTCAGTAGAAAGAAAAAACACCCCTTTTGTTTGTTTGACTACTGAAGCCACCCGGCACTTTCTCCTGTCAGCTTTCACCTTCATCTGATAAAAGCAATGACCCTTGCAGATCCCACTGATCCCTATCTTTCAGAGGGCGTAAAACCAGAAACACTCCTTGTTGAAAAGACGCTGTGTGCTCCATTTCCGAGAGCTCCAGCCCAATGCCATCAGTTATTGTTTGAGGTCGTAACACCAGCGTTACGATAACATCTCCAAAGGTGGCAAATGCCATCTGATACCGGAACAGGGAACAAAAAGCCAAACACCGCAGTTACTTGTCCTTATTATCATATGAGTGTTCAGCTATTAGAGCCTTTGTTTTAATGAAGGTTACATTATTGGGAAGTGACACCTACTTGGGGCAGTAATTCACCTCTAAGACAAAAGGATTAATATGCAAGCAAATCACGAACAGAGGGACCGAGTGAACTTAAAGGCAACGACAACGGTCTGGAAAACAAAGGAAACACGGAGCTAGCGGAATAGAAAACCTGTAAACTTGTATGAGGTCAAGGCGTTGACACGTGGGAGAATATGTGAGCCTTGTGAGAATTTGTCTGTCTCCTGCAGAAATCTGTCGAATAATGTACAGTAAGAAGGCGAGGCATTCGAGGGGACTCTAGTAGACGGACATGATTGGCTATCGCCTGTAAGATTAATGAAGACCTTCAGAGAGAGATTATATTGACTCAAGCTGATTATGCTTGAGACCATTTATTCAGCTGAATATCATTACAGATGGAACAATCCATACATCATATGCAACCTCGCCTTACCTCCTATCACAATATACTACTCACTAAGCCCTGTTCTTTTTTCATTACTCTCGGTGTACTAAGGGGATCATATGAGCTGAATCAACCTTGCTGGGGTATGAACCGGCACCGATGCTGCATAATGCAGGCTTTAATGGAAAATATGAACATCTTCTCCATTCTGCTTTATTGATGCACGTTTTTATTGTGGGTTTCTATAACGCAAGAAAACTTTAAGGTGATAGAAAAGTTTTGCAGCATCTAATTTTACTTACAGTATTCATACAAGGAATGCATGATATACCGGCACCAACATTGGTATTGGCCGATATTAGTCATTTTTTAACATATTGGTTTTGGCCCAATCATCAAAACTAGGGTGATATTAACAACTGATATTTATTCCCATCTTGTTGCTGTCCATTTCTGGTATTTTTTCCCCCCCAAAAGGTGTTAAAACACTAGAGAAATGTATTTAATATTAAATATTGGTTATCGGTCATAACAGCTATATTAATATCGAATATCAATATGAGCCCGAATTTTCATATCAGTGCACCTCTTGGAGATTTTCTCTCACAGCAGGTTTTCTTCCAGACTCGCTAGGACTGGGCAATGAAACAATAACGATTTGTATCGCATTAGGCACATGATTGATCTCTTTAGAAGAGAGTATTAATTTTACCAAAGTTCAGTCCAGATCCACATGGCATTCTCTGGGACGGAGCCAGAGAAAAAGCTTTAGCTGTTGAATCTTGAGGGCAGCTGAGCAATGTGGATGATGGCTTCAACCAACTCGCTTTCGTAAGCTAACAACTTGTGCAGCAGCAGTTTCATGTTGCTTACTAGGGCACATTTCATTCCTTAGAGGTTCGTCAATTTTTACGACCAGTTATGCAAACTTTGTGATGAACTGCTAGTCAGGAAACAGTGGTCACATCAAATTGTTTTCTATGTGACACCATTCATAATGTTGAGAGTGCAATAAAGAGAAATGTAGTCAATCAGTACACTGGAATATGAATCTCAATTGTCCATGAACCGCATAAACAGGGTCCACATAGTTGAAAGAATAGACACATTATGAACCCAATGTATGCTTAAAATATAGACTGGACTGGAAGGAAAAGAATTGTACAACAGTTTGATTCAAATGGTTGTAATCCTCTGTGTGCAAGTCAAAGACTCCATATCGTGTTAATGACCTGATTATTTAACTCAGGTGTGAATCCTAAAGTTGCAGGATGTCGGACCTCAACCGGAGGGCTGGAGTTAAAGTCTGCAAAAATGCACTGAAGTTGGTAACGGAAAAAAATGCAAGTGGTGATGCTACGGTTAGGTTGAGCATTTACCTTTTCTTCTCAACACTGATTACTGATTTGGAACACCTGAGGACGCGGTGAGGCCTTATTATTTAAAGCCTGACTAGCAGCTAGCGTCTCTCCTCCACAGGCAGACACGCTTCCTCCTTTTGATTTGTAGATTATTTTGATTGCACATTACAACACTTCCACATACGTTCCCCACTCAATCACACCAGACACCTCTGATTTCACTGCCTTTCACACTTCATATTAGAAAGTTTAGTTTTAACCTTAGTTTATGTTGAATAAATTCAGATTTCAGAAACTTTTATACACGGTGTGTTTCCACTTTTAATAACCAAGTACCAAAACTATTGAAATCCACCAGAAATAAAAACGGAAGCCATCATTTTTCAACCCAACGGTTTAAAAATCATTGGTATCAGAACACAAATTTATGCACTCTGAAATGCCGAATTTAAATCCTTTGCCTGTTATTGAATGCCAGAGCTCTAATTGTAATGTTCACTCAAAAATCTCATTTTTTTTTTCTTTTGCTCACTTTCCCAGACGCCAGTTGCTCATATAAGAAGGCAGTTGCAAGTCAAACTCTCCTGCCAGCTGGAGAAGATCCACTAGTCTCAGATGGTGGGATTGGAAATAGATTTTGCATACCTCAGTTTGTCTGAACTAAGTACAAGTCATAAGAGTTGTTATACAGTACTGTCCCATTGCTAGGACCTACCTTGTTCTCAAAGTTACTAAAATAACTGGTGATTGTAATTATCTACATTATTTACCACCATCTTTTAACACACATTTTCTGTGGTTTCCAATCACTGCAATATATTCGTAGCATAGAGTCTATGTAGCAAATGTAAATATTCATTTGTTTCCCCACACACAATCATAACCCTGGTGTGCGACTCTTTTGCCCTTCGCGAAAATGACTTCATGCATTACTTATACGGCACTATACTTCTATATTTCCTGCAACCCACTTTTAATATTTAGATAGCTCGGAGTTAGCAGAGGAAAAGGTGAATTACCATTCCACACTTAACACTCGGAGCAACATTTTATTTCAATCAGTGGCCAACTGGGGGAGAATAAAAAAGGCCTCAGACATCATGCCAGCCCAACCCACTTTTAAACATAAGAGAAATCTAATTGTGCTGCCCTCTCTGCCTCCGCATGATTTAAATATCTGCAGAATGAAAAGAACTTGACAGGGGAGACAAGAACAAGTGGAAAAAAAATAGAACACAGGATCTACTGTCTTCAAAGCAAGCGTTTTCAGAGCATTCAGAGTGAACAGAGGGTCAATAATCCATTACACAAGCCATCATTTCAAAGTATTTTAAAGGACAAAGACACCATCATATCAGTGGGGTTAGCTACTCATAGCTTCTGTTGCTAATATTTGAAACTAGTTTGGAGTGCAGCTCTCCTGCTGAAATAGAGCAGTTAATAGCTGCGGTCAGACATCAAACTTTTTGTGTACAAATCCACACACAAAAGCAAATATACGCACACATTTCACACTTTTGACTGAGACTAAATGGGTCTTCATCTCGACATTATGTTAAGATAAAGATGTGAAATATTTAATCCCGAAGATTACATACAATGTTGATCTTGAAACAAATCTATGAATATACATAAAATTATTTCTTAATGTTGAGTGAGCTTATCCTGGTAGTTTGGAGCTACGGTTACATGCGGTTCCTACTGGAGCTCAGTGTGCAGCAATGCAAACAGCAGTGGGTTCAGCACACATCCCTGGGGGGCTCCTGTGTTCAATGTGATGGTGATGGAGCTGGTGCAGCTGATCTGGACTGTGAAGTCGTCCAGGAACCAGCTGCAGGAGGAGGTGTTCAGTCCAGGCAGATGTAACTTGAGCTGCGAGGGAATGGTGGTATTGAATGCTGAGCTGAAGTCTATAAAACAGCATTCTCACATGGGAGCTGAGGTGTGACAGAGAGTTAGATCCCTTCAACTGCTGACCAATTTGTGCGGCATGCGAACTGCAGCGGGTCCACTGTAGGAGGGAGCTGGTTCAGAACCAGCCGCTCAAGGCACTTCATATAATTGGGGTAAGTAGTCAATGAGCTCTGCAGCTGTGGCCCTTTTCTGGAGCGGGGCTAATGGTGGTGGGACTCTGTGGGCTTTCTTATTGATAGATCTGAGAATGATTAAAAACAAACATATTTCATAAATAATTCATTAGTAGGTTTTTGATTCATAAACTGATGAAGTAGCAATCTCAGCAGTTCAATATTTAGCATTTTCTACACAGTGTTAGAAGGATGAACAGAAACATCCATCTGTCAATTTTTCAATTTATTCCTCCATTTTCTATTTCTAACTTTGACCTGGGAACCTGCAGTCTATGCAGAGACTCTCTAAGAAACCAACACAATCATAACAGAGATGCCAAGACGTTGCTCTGAAGAAGCAAATTTCCCCTCCAGCTACCACGCCATCCAAAAGCAAACATTACTCTTTCTTTAGAGGTATCGACTGCTCCCCATCCTAAGTGGGCACACCACCGTTTTCCTAGAGGTGTCAGACTTACACATGTTTCCACCCTTGAAGCTTCAAGGTAAATTATAGAAAGCCCCACTGCCACTCTCTACAACCAGTACTGTAGAAAGTAACAATTTGAGGGCGAAAACACGAAACTGGACACCTTGAATACACTTTTGACTAGAGAAAATGACAATGGGTTGAATACTTTTACAAGGCATTTGGAAAGAATGTTTTCTTCCTGTGCCAACAGTATTTAGCTCATTTAAATTAAGTAAGACAAACCAATCTATTATATTTTGTTTTGTACGCAGACCTCAGAATTAAACTTCAATACCTCAAAGCACCAGTTTGTTTGTTGCTTCAGTATTGCTCATGTCAAATATGAATCTAACCTGAGCAAATAGTAACTTTAAAATGCAGTGGAACAATGCATGGACTTCACACACAGGTATTTCAATCTTATACAGCAGAGCTTTTCTATTTTCACAACAGAAAGCAGCACAGTACTCATTGCCTCTCCTGTTACATCAAACTGAGTTTTTACAGTGCTTTGGCTGGACCGAAAGCATCGCATTTTCTTTTTTCTAACAGGTTAAATACTCTCATTCTCACCTATCACTGCTTATCCCTCTCCAATCTGACAATTTTGGACTTGATATTTGTCCATAGTTTGACTTTTTTCTCTTATCTCCAAAATCCAAAATATTTTCTTCTAGTTTTAGGAAGTGCAAAAACAACAGCATCTTATTTTCCCTCGAAACAAATCGATTGTAATATTATCCACTCATGCGGTGATCTGCTTCAACAACACCAAAGGACTCATAAGTGCAAATTTTTGGAAATTGAATTTAGCTTCAGTAGAGTGCCACTATCTGCCAAATACCTTTGGTTTCTGCTGCATCTCTGTCGAAGCAAATGCTGTGTAAATCGAAGCAATTTGAAGCTGGATTTTTTTTATCTGTGACCTTTATACTAATAAAAAGGTATTTTGTTGTCACTGTGAAGAAACGGAGATCAGTTAGATACACTGGGAACATTCATACTTAAAACTAATAAGTAAAAACAAAAAGCAGGGATGCCCTGATCTTCCCTTTATGGTTTTATTTCAGATGCAATTACAGCTAAAGCGTTGTGATAGAA
Organism: Poecilia formosa; assembly: GCF_000485575.1. Taxonomy (NCBI): domain Eukaryota; kingdom Metazoa; phylum Chordata; class Actinopteri; order Cyprinodontiformes; family Poeciliidae; genus Poecilia; species Poecilia formosa. The sequence goes on along the minus strand of NW_006800191.1, from coordinate 637,057 downwards.
CATGCCAAGCGATGTTGCTAACCTGTATATTGTTCTGAACCATTTTAAAATAGAAAAGAAAAACATTTCATTTGCAAACCTGGTAGTTTCTTCCCGAGACGATTGTAAGAAAGCTGACTTTAATGTTCCCAATTTGATTTAAAATTTAAACTTTAGGCAAAATCCAACCAGATCATAAATCTACCTTGGAGATGTCGAAGGGAAAGCGTTAAACTTTTGAGGAAACTCTAAAGAGATTAAATAAATATCCATGTGACAGCAAAGGAGATTAGGAATAACTGACTGCCTTTCATGTATTTTGGGAAATATATGATTTTGCAGCTGCTTGGACCACAGAATGTCCTCCCATTTCAATCCAACTGACTAGAGCTACTGTATTTATTAATCCATCTGCAAATATTTTAATTAATCGTTTAATTTATGAATTTTATCCAACAGTTGAAGCAATTTTGTAGTAACAGTTTAAATTTTTTTGTTAATTTCTGCACAGCTAATTCTAATATTTGAGGAAAATCGCATGCGTGGAAAATTGCTGAGTGGCTCAGTTGGCAGGTAGAACCATGCACACTCCTCTCTCTCCACCGTATTTCCTGATGATTTGCTGTTCAAAAAAACCACTTGTTCTAAAAAAATTTAATCAAATACAGAAACTAAAATGTGTAATAAATCGTGAATGTCAAATATGATTACACTAAATTCTAAATAAAATTATGACTAATTTTATGCTACAAAGGACAAAAAAATATTTCAAATAAAGGTTTGTATTAAACCTTTTATTTTGTATCGTCCTGTGGTGGACAGGTGACCCACTGACTGCTGGACATGGACTCCAGCCTCCCCAACGACCCAGCCTGGGTAAGCAGGTAAACTATTAATGAATGAATGGATAAACACTTTAATGAAGCCAGAACATTTCCATCTAGCATATTTATCAATTTAGTTATTTACATTATCTATTATGTATGAGTTTGTGTTGTTTACAATTTATTCATCAACCAATAAATAAGGACTCTCAGTCTCTGAGCATGTCATTCAGGTCAATAACTTTGTGCTTATGGTGTGCAGTGTGCAAATCTGATTTGTAAAAAAAAAAAAAAAAATATATATATATATATATATATATATATATATATATATATAGAAACAGGGTTAAGATAAATACTTAAGCTAAAATGATCAGTATTAAGGTAAAAACATATTGGCCGATACAACTCTAACAAAATATAATGAATGAAAAAGCATGGCTAAAAAGTTCAACTTGCAAAGAATATTAAGTCACTAATCTGTAGAAAGTAATGAAAGAAAATAAAAAGCTGGGGAAAATGCATGCTATCTGGTTAGGATTGTATTTTCTGGTCTACTTCAATAGTTCATTGTTTACACATTTAAGCAGAAGAGCCAGAGGGTGTGAGAGAAAACAGAAAACTACTGCAACATCTCAAAGTTTCTACCGGCACTCTCAGCCATTCAGGTTTTAGTTTTAGGTAAAGATTTTACCCTTTTTTATTATTGTTTCCTAATTTTGCTTTACAGTTAAAAGTTGTTCTCTGCATTACTTCATATTGTAGTTAAAATATCAAAAGTCAGTCAGTAATAAGTTCCCGGTACTTAATTTAAATGCGTTAGTGGTAGAGTTTTAATCAAGAAATTGTCTGAATATAAACTGCTTTACAGCAGCGGTGGCACCCACTGAGTTTATATAGATTTACTGCTTTTATGACACATTCCCACGCATTAGATGAATCACTTACAAAATCTCTGGGGAGTCTCTAATGACACTTTGCAGACAGTTGTTGAAATGGCTCATGATTAAATTACGCCAGCCCTCCATGTGCTTCTGCTGTTGGCTTCTAAACTAACATCACAAAGTGCTTGATAACACCAGACGTTGACTTTCTGTGGGAAGAAAAAGATTTGAAACCGTGGAAATTTTGCTCTTCTTGCACAATGACATTCCAGTCTTTTCAGAAGAAGGAGGTAAAAAAAAACGGCACTACCTGTAAATGTGTGCACATCTTGAAGCAGATTCAGAACTGCTGCTAACGAGCTGAAAAGGACTGCTGAATCCCAGTCTGACTATTATATTACGTCTCTAACTCCAAGTCATTTTGCTTTCTCTCCTGTCTATGTAAATCTGTGCACGAAAGTTTGACCCAAATAAAAATCCATCTATAGGTAGATGGATTTAAACTACCATGAGAACTGAGCAAAAAAAAAAAAAAAACTAATACAGACGTAAAAGGTACCCTAATGATGTCAAGCTGATTTGGTATGAACCCAAAGCCGACTATGCAAATTTATAACTCTTACATCTTTAGGCGTAAGTGTGTCTGTTGTTTCTTACAATTTGTCCTAAGGCTGAGTTATTGATTAATGTTGAATTTAAGTTACAGACATGATCTTACACACAGAAAACCTCCGTGGTGATTCATCAAATACTCTGCTTCTGCTTCAGGGATAAAAGTTGGGCATCTTTAATGAAGCACTGGGTCAAAACGTGACCGCCATTTTGAATAACAATTTGCTCAGACTTTACTAAACCTCTTCAACAAGATTCAATACGAAATAGCAAAGTAATAAATTATAATGTGTGATAATAATACCAGGCGGTTACTTTATGCCCCCTAATTCACAGCACATGAGCTAATTCAGTTAAACCAACCTTAATCTTGCATATGCTAGCGGAAGCTAGTTAGCGCATGCTAGTGCAAGTTATGTTCAGAATTCAAGCTTTGACCAAATATGTGGTCATAAAGTCAACCTAGACAGGCAATGGTTTATTCATTGTTTTCCATACACACAAAACTGGGTTGAGTTGTTCAAACAGAAGCTGGGTAGTTTCCATCTTAACCCAACATCAATCAAAGGTGTCACAATGTGTTGGGTTTGTAAGGAAACTAGACAGAGCTTAACTATTCTTCACATATTTCCATTTTGTGCTACAGCCAATTCACAGATTCACCTTTTTGCATATTCTTCTGTGGAACATAGCTCAGTGATTCACGTAAAATTTGCTGTTTTCCATAGAGCATATCAAAAATATCCAAAAGAAGATGCAGCTGAAATACCTCGACACAATGTTACTCGATATGCTTATGACTGGCGTTTGCAAAGCAACCAAGCCAGGAGCAACATTCATTTTCTTTGGCTGTAGCCCCAAGACTGGAGATATGGGAAGCTGTAGTTAGTGTGGTGACAGTTTCATATTGGTATATATTCAGGTGTATTTAGTGTGTTTGAGCTTTCAAAGTAGGCAGAGACAGTTTCTTTCTTATTACACAATGAACACCTTACAGCCACAGTAGTCAGCGACTCCACTATGAAACCAAATAAGCATTTTTGCGCTGTCACATTGAACTTTGGGTTTCCTTTCTTATTAAAAACATGGCAGTAAATACATGCATATCCTGTTTCTTTGTCCTTATTTTATTTCCTCTGACGTTTTTCTATTCATACTCTACACTCCTCATTCCTCATTTATGCACACAATCTTGATAAAAAAAAAGCTGACTTCTGATTTTGATTTTGGGCTGAAGCCTAAATCTGTCCATTTCTGTATCAGGACTGAGTTGGCAAAAAAAATAAAAAATAAACACAGAGTTGATTTTAAATCAGTAGACTTTAGTGCACAGCAGTTGAATTTGGCAAAATCTCTTCAGTCTGATCAGGTGAAAGACATTCATGCTCATTCAACTATAAAGCAATATTAGCGGGTGAGAAGTTTTATTTTCTATTTTTGGATTGCTGAGAGCACTACATGAAGACAGGCTTATTAATTTTCTCTTGTCAAATTGATTGTAATATCACTCAATCAAATACTGACCTCATCCAGCTGAACAATTCTCAGAATAATCAGCAAATCATTATAAAACAGCAGCAAAAGACAACGAGCTTGTTACCATCTTGACTGAAAAAAATAAAATAAAAAGCAGAAAACAAAACATAACTGCAAAGTAGTTGTTGCTGTTTATGCAGGTGGCTCATTACATGTAATAATCTGATCTGCACAAATTGCTTAACTTAGAAATTACCAGGAAGTGTTCCAATTGCCACTGGTTAGTAGGCCAACATCATAACTGGCAATTGGCATTTGAAAAGCGCAAACAAGAAACAATCTGTTCTCTCTCTTCTAAAAACAAAAACAATTTATGCAGACTGCAACAGTCTCGTAGGACAAGGCTCAAAAGTTAAGAAACTGTTGTTGCCGTTTAATAGTATGGTTTAACAAGGGGAAGAGAGAGGTCAGAGCTGTTTGTGTGAGTCCCATAAACGAAGCTCGGAGAGAGCCACGGAGTGCATAACCCTCCTCTGGTGGGCTAAAAGAAGCATTTAAAGGGCAAAATCCATTAGAGTGGCAAACACATGCCTCTGAACTGACCGAGGAAAGGCAATTGAGCTTTAAATTCTGCACTCACTCTGAATCACGCTGAGAAAATGAGAAGGCAAAGCATTAAAGATGGAACATTAGCACAGTCATGTTGCAGTTTTAATTGCTACCGGGACCCAAAGGCCGGGAAGGTAGTTTGTCAATGAAACTGAATGACATTTTCCATTTTTTTGAACAGAGAAGGAAGGTATTTTTAGTCAGGAGTTGTCAAATTGTCAGAGGAGACCAAAAGAACAAACGCAGTTGGCATGTTAAACTATCTCACTTTCCCCCCAGGTAAGCTAAGCTCATGATTGAAATGATGCAGATTCCTTCTGTCCCACACTTAAAAAGTTTCCTCCTTCAACCATTCATCCAGAAGGACGGTTCTCTCAACTGAGTCACCTTTACAGAGTGCAACTCCTCTGTCATCATCTGAACAGTTCAATGAATACTACACAGCTGTAATGCCAGCGCTTAAAGAGATTATTCACTACATTTATTTCCTATTATCTCTGACTCTACCTTTCGAATTCCTTACCTGAAAGGCCACTGATGACAGACAGGATGAGAAATGGTTTCCATGGTGACCCCATACTTGTGGAAGAGGGTCCCTTCTGCTAGAATGTTAGCAGGTCAGCTGCTTCATGAAAGCCGCGCCTGCAAACAGAGTGAGAAGGAGAAAAAAACTGTAGGAGAGAGGACGCAAATCACATATGCACTGCAGGACAGCAGCTTTATTTTAAGGTTTTACATCCCTGAACTCTTCAAGTGTTTCCTTTTTATACTCAGTCTCATCACATTCAGCACAGACCTTGCTAAAAGTTCTGTGCTGAGGAAAATCAAATGTTTTGAGTTTCGTCAGACTGCGATTGGCTCTCATTCTGCAGTCATATTAACACGAGTATGGGATAGAAGCATGTATGCACTGAGTACCCAGCATGAATAGCTTGTGACAGGAACATATTTTGGATGGCAGAATGTGGAATATAATGATGGACTCACTGAACAAGTACATGCCATTTCATAAATGATAATGTTAGTGATGGGGACTATGACTTACTAGAATCATCGGAGAAACGGCTTTTGGTCTCTTGACAGAGAAATCCTCCAACTGCTAAAATCTCACGCAGTGTGGAAACATCTTTGGTTTTGTTGCAACCAAAATCCTCGATGGATTTCATTTAAATTGTTTGTGATAGACCAAAACAAAATACTACACACGTAGCTTAGTGCCATGTTCTTTTTCCAATTCTGGATTTGAAAGTGATCCATTAGATCCAAAGCTTGGTACCTAAGCCCACTTTACTCACTTGTTACTTTTCAACAACTCCATCTTTTGGCTTCATTAAGCAATTTCTTCAATAATGTTCTTAAAAACATTACACTCAGGACGTCTTACTAATAAAATCCTATCTGATGGAAATTGGTTGCACTGGATTCTATTTAGGGTATCAAAGTAAATGGGGATTTTGTATTCAAGTTTAATACAACCCATATAAAATTGCTATATAATACATAAAATCATATGGTTAGAAAGAGGCAAAATGTCAAATAGTCCAACGGCTAAGAACACCTTTTTCCAAGGCTTTCCATTTTTCACAGTGAATTTTAAAACTTGTGAATTTTTTTCCACTGACGACTCTGGGAGCTCATTTTCAAACGACGCGTCTCTCCACAGTTGTCTATCATTTTCCAAACCAAGGCGATCTTCTGCTTGTCGGTTTCATTTATTCGTTTTCCTTCAGGGGTATCCGGACTTTGCTCCGATTTATCAAAACACAAGTTTCAAACACACAAAAAAAAGTTTTTGTTTCTGTGTCTTTGTGCTTGCATCTACGAAAGGGGAGGGAATTAGGGCTAGCTCCTATTCACTGACAAGATCCGCGGGGAAGTGTCTCGTTGATCTGACGGCTGAATTTCACTCACGACGGAGTGGGATTGACAGATGCTCCATCTAATCATCTGCTAAGAGTATTAACAGTCTGCCCTTTGCACGATAATCTGTGGCATTTGACATTTCTTATTTTTAAATGGCTTGTCGCAGCCAATTTAAAATGTGTTGGAATAACTTCCCCAGTGTGTTGGTTAAACTAATTGCCAAAACAGCAATTCAAATGTTAAGTGTTAGCAAACATTATTTCAACATTATTGTATTTGAAGGTTATGTTTTAAGCAGAACTAATTCTGCAGACCCTCTAACTTTGTTTCCATAGAAAAAACTGCTTTCCATTCATCTGAAAAAAAAAATAAACAAACCTTCATTAGAACCTTCAATTTGCTCCCTTTTCTTTTTAATAATAGGAATAGCATCCGTCACCTTTTCAAAGCACCATTTAGGTCATTCATAAAGTGGCACCAAAAGCTGTAATGTTGGACAGAAAAACGCCCAAAAAGTGACTAAACAATCATATTAGTTGCTTTGTCCTCAACATACCTCATCCATCGTCTTGCATTGCAAAACACAGCAGTATTAAATCTTGATGAAAGCAACACATAACATATATATAGAAATAAGAGACATAAAGCAAACGGATGATTACTCACTTGTTCCATTTCTGTTTGCCACAGTTAATTAACTTCTCAGCAAATGTAATCATTTTCAATTAAAGAAAGAAAAAATTAAGGGTGGCGCTGAATTTTTTTACGCGATCTCGGTTTTCATTCTCTTTGCTCACTGATGTAAACAATTAAACAGCTGAAGGTCATCCGTCTAGCCAGCCGTCTCACGGTGGCCTCCTTTTCGGAAGAGGTGCTCACACTTTCACTCCACCGTGACTCTTTATCATCTCACTGGCAAACAGGCGTGTGAAACAAAAAAAAACAGAAAAGCATATTCAGAGGCAGAGCAGGGGCAGGAGCATGACCAGCATTCTTTATAACTTCTCTTTGTTTGGGAGAATAAGGGTCAGCTGGGCTGTAGTAGATATTGTGCGTTGTATGTATTCACTCTATTATTTTATGCGTTTTTCTATCAGACATCATTTCTCATCTTGTATAAAAACATGTAATTTTTGTTTAAAAAAAGAGAGTAAAATGGCCTGTGAAGTTCTCCAAGATAAGTCCTTAATGACTGAAATGACCAGTTTCCAGTCAGTTGTATGACAACTAGTTTACTAAAACTGGTCATCAGTTGACAATATGTGTTTATAAAGAGTTTTTTTTTCTCTGTTTTAATGATGTAAAGTACTTTGAATTGGCATGTTGCTAAAATCTGCTATACAAATAAATGTAATTGGTTATTATACATTGTTTAAAATACAGTCTGGATTTATCCTCGACCCATTTTAAAGAAGAAGGGGTATAATGCATTTTCCAGGCACATAGTCCCATTTTATAGTGAATTTAAGTAGCTATATTTTATCTGTAGCTCAGTAAATGTAGAAGCTGAACTGGAGACTGCAGCTGAAAGGAGGAGCTTTGTGGAAATAGGCGGAGCTTTGTAAGACCAAACATTTCTTCTTGGATTTCTGAAACATGCTTGAACGAATCAACGCAAAACTCCAGGTATGTTTTTTCTATGAAAAAAAAATCATAACATGATAGAAAGCTTCAAAATACATTAATTTTACATAACACTGCTCCTTTAACAACAGTGACAGTCAATGCATTTTATTCAACAGCCAACAACAATGTTGCAAACAGCTTTGAAATATTTTTAAAATGTGTGCAGGAAGCCACTCTTGGTCTTTATTTGGATCATTTTCTCCATGAGATCACAAAATTATGAAACAAACCCATGTGTGTTTACGAGTTGTTGAGCAAAACTCTAATGAAGTTTTCCGATGACCACTAGGGATTAATCTGCTTTGAGACAAATTAGCATGAGGAATGGAGTTAAGGAAAAGTCCACCATCATGCTCTGCCTGCATGTTTATCCACTGCAGACTCTGTGGAAGGCAAAGGGATTTAGACTAAAAATAGTCTATTTTTTAGACTATTTATTAATCTACACATACTGATTAAACTGAATGAAGGACAAGAATGATTCATTTCTCTGCGATAATTGAAGCTTTTTTAACCAAATAAATATTTTATTTTTCTTGTAACAAGTAAAACATCTGGGCATGCTACCGAATCACAGAATACTTAGAAAAGCGAAATTTAGAATCAAGACGACCTAAAGATAGATTTGATGGAAATATTCTAATATTTATCCTTTATAAAACTGAGTGGAATAGACAGATGCCTCCCTCATTCTCCGTGCAGCCACAGTTCCTTCCTGGAAAATTGCAGCCACTGCGTTTTTTTCTAGAGTGCATCGGTTTTGAAATGTTTTCTCCAGGGACAAAGAAGGTGTAAACAATGTGTGGAGAGCATCAACAACACGGAGCCAAAAAACAAAAGAAAAATCAATGAAGAAATTTGCAGCTAACCCAAAGCATGACTAATTTACCCGAATTGGTCGTTACGTCCCCGGATTGCACGCAGACTTCAGGAAACGAGGAGGTTTCAATATCAGCAACATCAGCTCCCAGTTGATGCTCTCAGCAGCTTCTGTGTTTATAACATAGTTGTTTTTTTCTTTAAAGTTTTCTGTTGTTTTACTAGAAGTACTAATAACAGTGGTACAGGAATACATCCAGTCCCAGGAGAAGACAATACACAACTCCGAGTTCAAAATGGAGACAAGATTTTCACAACAATTTTAGATCAACCTTTTTCATTTGCTTTGTTAGAGCAAAGGTTTGACAAATCACAGTCTGTTTCTAAAGATCATGTTTTTAAGGATACGGTTGCCTAATCCATAGATGGTCTTATTGCCAAGATGCATCAAAAATATTCCCTTTCTGTTAAGAATAAAGTTTCATACATCTCAAATGGTGTTTTAAAGAATCTGTTTTGTGTAAAACCATCCAGATCAATTACGATCTGTTTAAATGTTTTGGATTTTGAATAAGATATTATCAATCCAGACCTTTATTTAAAATGTAGAAACAAGCCTATTAGTTTGGGACCAATCATCTGCAGTTACTCCTATTTTATGTTCCGTCTGTAATTTATCTCCTTGTAGAAACAAATGACACCTTTCAGAAAAAAAACAACAAAAAAACAATTGTTGCTAAATTCGGTGATATTTTTTATTTCATGGATTTTACTACTATCAGAGTTTATCTTTTTTGCTGTGTTTCTCTCCCAGATAGTTTCTGCTCTGTTTTCTGTTAGCCATATTGCAGATGGCCACTCTGCAATATGTGGCCATCTGTCCACGATCCTGTTAAAATGAAGATATCCACCTTTCCACTGTCACATCCATGCTGGGTATCAGGGATTGCTGCAAAGTTAAGAATTTGATAAAAGAAAAGTCCGACAGTTGATGTAAGAGGATGGTTGTGTATGTAAGGATAATGGATGTACAAGCTTTGCAGGAAATGCTCACATTAGCTTTGTTAGCAGCCAGTTAAGGTATTCTTACAGTCCTTAGAAATCATTTGTTTCCTGCCTCTTTTTTTTACCACGTGCCCAAAATGTTGCCAAATAACTTAAATACGGTGTAGGGTTCCTAAATGTCTTTGTAACAGACACTTTTATTCTTCAACTGTGCAACTCAAACACACAAACAAGTTGTCAAGCTTTGACTTTATCCTCCTAGTAGCAGCTCAGTCTTAACCTGATGAAGTCACACGCTGACCGAGCATCAAGATGTAAAGTTCACTTTGACATTAAGGCATTATTTTACATCTGCACAAGATGAATGTGCTTTGTGTTGCAAGTTTGTCGTAGCTTCAATGAAGCTGATATATTTTTCAGAATCTCATGCACCTTTACTAAGGCAGCTTCAGTCATGTTGAGTTGGTAGCAATAATCCTTAGTGAGGAAATGAAGAGGCAAAAGAAGAAATATACCAGGCATGAACTTAAAATTTAACACATTTCAGATTTCTTTGTTCTTGGTCTGCAATTTTGTTTGATCTCCAGCTGCTGTGTTCTTTGTTTTAAAGAAAGCACAGTCTTCCCTCTTCATCCTTATTCTCCGTATTCCAGCAGAGCCAGGAGAAGCTTACACTTTTTTTATTTTAAACACGTTTTGAAATGATTAGAGTTTGCAATCTTGTTTCCAGAAAGTGATATCGATTTGTTTTTATAATCTTTACAATTCTGAAAATGTACAAATGACAAATTGACAAACAATATTTAGCTATAGACATATGGAAGTGTGATATTCTCACAGTATAACAGATGTTTATTTGTTTGTTTTTTTTTTAAATAAAATTGTATAACACAATCTAGAAAACCAGCACTTACAGCTACTGCTGCTAACATGCTGATAATTACAGTAAAATCTTGTGAACAACACTTTAAGACTCAAGCAAAGACAGAATAAACTCACCAACAAACACTTTGAAGCATTTTGAAGTGCTTCTTGCTCTGCTCCTTAACAGAGTAGCACTAGAAGAACAACCAGCTGATATAAGCTGGGTAATTAGTCAAGATGTCTGCTCCTGTAGCCAGTTTACAGCCAGCTGTAACTTGTGAACGATAGATTATAAATATTTGCAGGTGGGAATGCAGAACGGCTGATTAGTCATGTTTTAATGATTCGGTACCGGTCCAATAAATAAACTCGGCCAATATTTATAGTCAATATTTGCCTCCATTTTGCTGCAATGCAGTACTACTCCATGCTTTATACTCAGGATTTTTGCTTACATCTTCAAACACAATGTGAAATAGTTGCATGCAGGAATTGCATAATTTTAAATTTTAGCAGTACTGAAAGCATATTGGTGATGGCAACCAGTCCATCCCTAGTTGGCATTGGTATTTTTTCTCCTCTTCTTCTTTGAAAGCAGCTTGAATTTCTGATTGGACACAAACATCAATTGGAAACAGCAAAGGGAATTCTGAAGATTACAATTTACCCACTATGTGTAATTTTAACTTGACAGTAGCAAAAACAAGAGAACAACGTTTCTAACTGTGCAGCTCTCTGTTATATCTCCACGGCTGTAGGGCCGGGTTACACAACCCCTCTGATCCCAGCTCAGCCACGCCATTATTAATGAGGCGGAGCAAAGGGAACGACAAGGTCCACACAGTTCATAATGTGATGCTTCCAACGTGTCTCTTTGCTGTATTTTCACGTGAAGCGTTCCACATGAAGCAAAGTAGACATAAATCACCAGGCCATAAATATCTCGTGAACACATCACCCACAGCAGCCATGTTCTCATTAACCACTTGCTGTGAGATATTGTGTATTTTAGGGCGAAGTCACTAAGGGATGTCATAATGTGCTTCTGTTGGTGTTCCACAAGCTGCATGAATGATATTTGGCTCTACATGGCAGAGAGACACTTCTTGTATTTCCATGCTCAGTACTGTACATGTTTGTCAGCTCTGGCATCACTCTGGAAATTTTATGAGGCGTTATTTTTTATTTTTTTTATGCAGCAGCTTCGGTACCTTTCCAGTTGAAACATCACAACAATCAGAAAACATCTTAAAGCACATGATTTAAATAAAAATATTGACATGAGGACAACATAAAAAATGTTGTCTGGGTAATTAAAATTTAAACTCTGTATAGGAAGAGCTGGTGATTAACAGGAATGATAATGGACGCCTGGATTCCAGTAACGGCTGTGCTGGCTGCATTTTCAGCTATAAAAACATTAAAATCAGTAAATACTGCAGCAGCACTTACACCTCTGCTCATTAGTAAGCATTTCATAATAATTATGCTAAATGTATGTGTAAGCCACGGCAACTGAATGACACTTCACCGTGTTGTGATGCTAATCCCCGTCAGGCTTGTTCGGTGATTTGTGCATATTGTGACAGCGGAAACCATGAGCATATATTGTCCATATCACAACAATTGCTTCATCAGGCAAACAATAAGATAAATTAGCAATTATTCTTGTCCTGCAACAAACACAACACCTAATCACAAGCTGTAGACATGCGGCCTGTGGCCAAAGCAGTCAAAACATTTGGAATAAAAAGCACAAACTCATTCAGTTTGAGTTGTGTCAAGGTTGTTAGTGCCGCTTCCACATATTTACGACACAGTCCATTTTATTTGTAGATGGAATAAGATTTACCTTCAGTAAGTTTAGGTCTAAGTTTCTATATTTATATTTCTGTACAACTGTTGAAAAAAAATTAAGGCACTGTTTGAAAAGCATAAAGTTTCTGATCAAAGTGAAGTCTTTTGAACAGTGACATTTATTTGATGACACTAGTCATTTCAGCTGTTTGGGGGCCCTTTTAAATAAGCACATTTAAAAAAGGACAGATGCTTTTTAAAGCCACTTTCTTCATTTAGGACTCTTATTTTGAAGCATTAAAGCAGTGGTTCCCAAACTTTTTCACCTGGGCCCCCCCTATGGATTACAAATCAGTGTCTGGTTGAACAACATGTGTGAGCGAAGGGGGTGCAGGGTGGATTCTTAGAGACTCCCTGCTATACTCACCCCGAGCTCCAGAAGAACAAAGGGGGGGGGGAAATCAACTTTTTTCAGGGCAAAATGAATCGTAGCTGAACATAGACACCAACATCGGTAGCCTACAAGCTACTTGTTAACAAGCTTAAGGTTCTGTATTGATATTAGCTAGTCATCTTTTAGCTAACATCACCTGCATCCAACAGCTTTACTCAACTCAGTCGGTTAGTTTGGAGGGAAAACTGTGAAAAGTTCTTTGCATTTTGCTGGTTAGGGTCAGGGTTAGGGTCTAACACAAACCTACGTAGCTCCGCCCAGCAGCAGCAGGTCTCCTTCACAGGTGTAAACCCAGCGTGAGCGTCGTAGCGCTCATGTTGCGTTTAAAGGCGGCTCGGAAAAACAGGTTATGACATGTTAACAATGGATTAAACAGTTTTAACTGCTGATAAAAGTGACACAGATATGTCAAGTGCAAAAGCCCCGACTGTATCGAATTTACATAGGAATAACAGAGTTGGCCATTCTAAGGTAAAAACAGCAGCTGTTTTTAAATGTAGATATTTTCATAAAAGCATATTCATGTAGTTTTTTAAGGAATATTTGCAGCCAATATTTACATAACATAATACATAATCTCATAATCTATTTTTTTTAGTTTGGAAACTGTATCTATTTGTATAATCTGGTTTTATATAATCTGTTTTTTATTTCTTAAATATATTTTCTCCCAAAAAAAGAAGAAAATCTTTTTTTGTCAAAAGGACATTTAACATTAGTGGCTGTAAAAATGGCTCTTTGGATCATAGTTTTTGGAGACCGTTCTCTTTCTCCGTTCCATATCGTATTTTTTTTTTCTGTTCTCCAAATTTAGTTTTTTAAATTTTTCTATGATGCCTCTCGTCAGTGACTGTCTGCTTATTGACCCTTGTCTCTTCAACAGAGTGTTGTCACATGTCTGATGTTTTTATTTAGGAAATTAATCAATATAAATTAGACAAATCAAGAATTACTTCCTTTAATGCAGAGGTTCCCAAACTGGGGGGCGCGGCCCCTAGGGAGGGCGCAGTGCCATTGCAGGGGGCGCGGAAAGACGTCTATATGGGAAAAAAAGCAAAACATGAACACTGTATGCGCTGGGTTGTGGCTCTGAAGCCACAGGCTGCAGACCTCTGACCCCTGACCTAAAGACCAATTAACCCAACATTCACAAGTTTGGACTGAGGTAGAAGGAGAACCTGTAGAAAGCCGACATACATCCAGAGAGACCGAAATGTGAACCCAGGACCTTCTTGGTTCATATAGGGTTGCTATAGAAAAGCGACCATCAACTTGTTGGGTTTTAAACGCATCTTTTAGTAATAAAATCAACTTTTAAAAGTGGATTTAAAGAAGACAAAAACACTGCCTTGAGATGCATTTATATCCCAGCCAAGCCTGCCGACACTAAGCTCTAAATAAGTGTTTTCATACACTGGAGGATTCAATTAGACTACTAAGGCTGAACATAAAACTTCTTAATAGCAGGATTAATCCACATACAAGTTCACTCATTTAAAAAGGGAGAGATGTTTGGTAAAGTCACTGTTTTTTTCCAGATTAGCCCATCATTAAGTCAACTTTAAGCCTGTTATACCATCAAGTCACAAAAACATGATAAAAAGGATTTAATGGCGAATGATAAAGATGTGAGCTCATTTTGTGACTTGCATGATCAAGCTACCATGCAGCTGAGACCTTTTCTTCTGTTTAGCATTTTACACTTAACTTACCTTCACCTTGTTCCAAATTTTCAGTGAAACTACATACATCAACCAGCAGGTAAGCCTTAAACTAGGGAACTATAATGTGGCTGAAATAAAAACAAAATGAGTAGAATTTGAAAACTACTTGTTTTGCTTTAAGAAAGGTAGCAGAAAACTATCCAACGCCTCACCTCCACTTTTAACTTCTCACTTTCACCAGGATACGTTCGCTCAGGAAAGGTGTTGGCCTCAGGCTGGGGCCGAGGGAAACCTGCAAAGCCACTGAAGTAGGTGAACCAACTGGTGGATGCATGCATTGCTATTAGCATCTAAGCAATGTCACTTCTGATTTATAGTAGCGTCAAACTGTGGCACATTTACACACAATATACCATTGTGTGCCTTTTAGAATTGTTCATTAAATTATTGTGGACGGATTCTGTGCTGACTGTACATCACAAACTGACAGCTTTTACTCACAAGGACTTTCTCCCAGCTGCTATATAAATCTCTGACCTTACAGTGCTTTGGTGTTCTCGGTTAGGGTCCTTTGGTCTTTTTCAAAGAGGACAGATCATTTGGAATCAGAGCCCTGAGGCGCTAGAATACCATGCCTCCGGAAAGGAGGTCAACTAGATCAGTGACCTCATTTAAAGGCCTGATATAGATACACTTTCATCAACAATCTTCTACTTGAGTTTCAGTCCATCCAGATATAACTTCAAATTATTCTCCATGTAACCACTGTTGCACCTCTCGGAATCAGATCACCAAATGTTTTCTTTGCTGCCTTTGTAAAGCCCTTCATGAAGGTAAGTGGTGCATAAATAAAGACAGTTATTATTTTATACCGCTGTTCCCCAGATTCTGAGTTTTCTGTCAAAACTCTGCTGAGGGCCATTGCATTGTGTCCCACCTATCAAATAATTATAACACAATCTCGATGTCAACTACGCTCATTACTTTTGCATTACAACTTGGGATATTCCGAAATGTTTGCCCGAAGCTATAAAAACGACTCACACTTTCACTTACACAAGAAAGTCCCATGGAGCATCAATGAAAACGTGAACATTGAACATTACAACTTGGGATATTCCGAAATGTTTGCCCGAAGCTATAAAAACGACTCACACTTTCACTTACACAAGAAAGTCCCATGGAGCATCAATGAAAACGTGAACATTCCTACATCAAAACCTGACAGTGTTTTTTTAAGTAAAATATTAAAATCATTCCATTACTTGTAAATTATGTCCTGTGCACATTTCCCAGGACTGAAAGGAAACAAAAAATTCTGAGCCTGAAACTTTTTTTTGGTAATGATTGGAATTTGAAAATATTTATTAAAAAAATGGCTTTCAAAGGTGCAAACAATTAGGTTTAACAGCAGAATGCTTTCAACAGCAGATATAATTTGAAATGAAGTTAGCGCTTTAGCATTAGCTTCCACTAAACACTGTGTTGGTGTAGCGCTTTAGCATTAGCTTCCACTAAACACTGTGTTGGTGTAGCGCTTTAGCGTTAGCGGAACTAATATTTATGATTTGTGCTTCAGATTTAGAGCAGCTAACATTTAACAGACAAAAACAAACTGAAACAGTATTCTCTGTTAGTGATTTTCCATTGTTTCATTAATTACATGAAAGAGGTGTAGCCCTACGCATTTTAATCATTTTTATCCCAACCTGCCTGCCATGACTCTAAAGAGGACTCCTGCATACAGACAGTAAAATTTAATATTGTCTAATAAAAAAACTGCACATGATGCAAGAGACAAAAGCAAAACCATAAACAAGCTGACACTTCTGAGACATGTGCTACAGTATAAACCGACTTCTGACCCCATAAAGAGTCGCATAAAGATTCCCGCTTGTATTGTGAATTAAGTACAAATAACTGAAAACAGCAACACTATAATTACCCGATAAAACGTCAGACCATACATAGGGGTATTGCAAAAGAAAACAAACCAAGTGGTCATTTGTGTAACACAGTTTAATTAGATCACGTTCTCGAGTAAACGCATATTTTCCGGTTCGTTATGAACAAACTTCTCTTCCTTACTGAGGAAGTCTGATACCAGGCACTGTAATGACGAGTCCTTAGAGCAGCAGCACCCGTGGTGATTTGACAGAGACAGGGGGACATTTATTGAATGTCTGAAAGTGAAATCGTCTGAGCCCAGAGCATAACTCATTATTTCAGTCTCGCTGGATCAGCTCCAAAAAGGTCACCAGATAACATCGTGATTTAAGTCCTGATGCTCGGCTTCACACCTTCGGGAGGCAAAGTGTTAGTGTGCTGATATCCAATTTGTTGTTGAAAATAATCTGATGTAACACTGCCTTTGCTAAGAGGGTAATTCCCATCATTCACTTCTTTGTTTATTTGGTTTTCTGAATGGTAAGAAATGTCTGCTTATTTTTATTCACCACTGCACTCTTATTGACTGTTGCTTGAAACTAATGGAAAAGCAGAATCCTGTGATATAACAAAACCAAAATGGGTTTTGCTAATCTTTCCTGTTTGTTTTTGATTGGAAGAGAAGACCATGAAAAACAAACAGATCAATTATAAAATTCAATTCTTTTTCATCAATGCTCCGCCCACATTTAGAGCCACTCGAGGGTAATTAGTTCAGCCAATAATTAAATCATTTATTTGAAAATCAGGGTTAGTATGGCTGTAATGACACATTGATCTCACAGGTCAAGAGAGGATACAGGGTCCAAGAGTGAAAAGACAAGACTAAGAACTCAATTTTATGTTTTTTATTATTATTTTGTCTGTTTCCAAAACACAAAGGTTTCAAAACTATGTGATTGAAAGAAGTTGTAGTAAAACAGTTCATTTTGACTTGTCTAAGTGGGCTCCCGTAGTTTTTAACGTTTCCTTGTGCCAAAATTAAATCACAATCTTTAGTTCTGTTGTTTTTGTAAAGTTCTTTGAGATTATATTTGCTGTAAATTGGTATTATTCAGACACAATAAACTTATTGAAACTTCTTAAAGTGAGAAGCTAGAGACTAATTAACAAGCTAAAAGCTGCCAATAATGCTGTCAGTGTTTTTTTTTGTTTTTTTTTATAAAATCAACGTCCAAGAAATGGACTCCTCCTATAAAAATACTCTACGTTTTAAAACTTGAAATAAGTAAATGTCACAGATAAATTATAACTAATTATTCATTAATTATTGGTTTGAGAAGCCATGTTGAGAATTGGCACAATATAAACAAACTGAATTAAAAGTTGAAATGACTGATAAACAACCATCGCCCACTGCAGAGAGAGAAGTGCCGAGCTGAACGACATCTTCAGTCTCTGTTGGCCACGCTTCCAGCGACAGAAAAAAAAAACCTACAACTACTAAGATCTGATGCTACTACAAAGCCAACAGAGACTGAATGGCTTTGTTCTCTTCCTCCACTGCCAATGCCAAACTACAACCACAGGCAGACTACAATCCCCCCCAAAAACGATATTTTCTCAAGAATATCATAATGAGAATGTAAAATCGGCCCATTTCTCCACTGACAGCATAAGCAGATCAGAAAAGAGAAGAACTGTTGTCCGTCTTGTAACGGCGGGGCTTCGTCAATTCTTGCTGTGCCTGGTCGAAGTGGAAAATAAAAGAAAATAATATGGTGCTATCCTGAAATCTTTACGACTGTTTCTGAAAACAAAATAATTCCACCGAGCGTTTACTGACCATATGGTGGTGCAGATCAATAATCCAGGTCATGTAATGCTAAGTGTTTCAACAGAAGGCAGCTATTGACTTGGCTTAAAGTACTTTATATTCAGAGGCTGTACTAATTTCTGCTTCCCTCAGTGAATGCATGGCTCTCCACTTTTCACTGCACATCACTGGAACTTTGAAAAAGTAAGGGAGGCAACATAACATAATTTTAAACATGGACACCGACTCTCCAATGTAGTTTTTTTTTTTGTTTTTGTATAGGCACACTGTGTGTCCAGTTTTCCATGAGTGCCTCTTGTACCATTTAGCAGGTCAGGGTAGAAACAGAATGTCAAAAAAAAAAAACAAGATGAGTCTTTATTTCTTAATTCCAACTTTAAAATTTGAAGTTTTTTGGGGAACTACAGCTGGTCCATTAATAAATCAGGATACATGTCAACCCCATAAAGCCTTAGTGAGTTGCTAGCAGCTGCAAGCAACTGATTTACACAACAAATCTTTGACACAAATCTAAATTTAATCGCAGTCGCTTTTTTGGTTTAAATCTTCCTGAGATATATACAAAATACAAAGATTGAAACAGATTTCAATTCCACATCGTCTGCAGAGACAGACAGGACAATTTAGAACTGCAACACACCCTGAACATAAAAAAAGAATATAAAATAGAATAGCTAGAGTAGATAAATAATAGAGAATTTGGAGAGATGAGTATTTATTTTATAACTCTGGCCTCATAACCGTCACTCAGACGACTGTCAGGCAAACGTTTGAATGCCCAGAAACCATTTCCTTTCCCCACTTTGAATAGTTTATCAAGTTTTTTTGTCACAAATGACAGCCTGGAAAAACCACTGACCTGCTTTTGACACAGCTTGGCTGACTGATGCATTTTGCTTTCATCAATAACCATTTCAGATTTACAGTGACTCATCATGCAACAAGCAAAACCTCGTCTCTTAACTATTGACAGGTCATGATTTTTTTTTTTTGCATTTTACTTGTAGCAGACATTATGAATAATGCAAATCATCTTCAGACACTTTGACTATAATAACTAGTGTTTCCAAGTATATTATGGATTTAGCTACACTTTTTGTAACAATGGCCGTCTGCTGTGCTGTGTGCAGGAATCTCCTGATGGGGACAGTTTCTGTTTTTATATGAACCTAAAAAACCAAATGAAACCACATCCTGCCTGTCAGGCCTCATGTTTTGTTCCTCCTATTTAAACCTTACCTTTATCATTGAGACATTTTGTTTTATTCAAGTTGTTTTACTGCTTAGCATTTGTTACATATATATAAATGCACCACAACACAGCAGCTAGACATGAAACCTAGAAGAAAAGATTATGATTTTAGCCTAAATCTTCCAAACCACAGAGAAACTCATAATCACTAATTACACTCTCTGGCTAACTTTAACACTTTAAGGGTGTTTTTTTCATGCCTGATACTCTGGAGCCAGAATTGCAATATTTATTAAATTTTCAGCTGCACTGTGACAAACAAACCAAACCCTTTGAAAAACATCTTTCCCCCTCCCCTCACCTGAACCAACAACTACTGAAAGAAATGACAAAATTTCTAACAGAGACACTAACAACAACTTCCTTCTAGTAGCATCAGATTTTAGTAGTTGAATGATTTTTTTTTTTTTTGTCATTGGCAAAAGGCCACAAGATATTTTTCCAGTTAGCACTGAACTCATATGTTTGTTTTGGTTATAGTTACCCAGAATCCTCTGCACTAAAGTTTACTTCCTATTCTGGAAGTGGTCTGTTGTCCACTTGCTATTCATATATGCATTCAAACTGTGCCACAGTTCACTTCAACCGAACCGAGTCCTAAGTTTTTAGGTGGTTCAAAGTTTGCTTTTTCTGGTCTGCATCAGATTTCAACTCCGTATTCAAACCAGACTTTCAAGGCAAATGAAGCAGCGCTCGCTCAAAGCGGACCAAACATGGTTGGTGTGAATGCAGCCTTAAAAAGAAAGAAAAAAAAAATCCACACATTTAATAGACTGCCATACAACAGTAGACAACTTTCCGTACATTGTCCTCTCCTTACTTCATCGGCTTTTTCCACACCCAATTATCTCCTGCATGCGCTTTGTTCATCTCCAGCACCACCTGGCATAGCTGTCTAAAGTCTCCCACTACCACTTTTCATCCCTCAATGGTTTTAATTGTCCCGATGACCTCAATCAAAAGACAATTACCAAAGGAAAGAACAGCACAGGCAGTTATTGTCTCCACTATGAGACTGAGCACACCTGAGTGGAGCTACCGCCTTTCACAGTGGTAAAATTACATGTGCTGCCAGGCTCTCATGATGACAGAGCGAGAGTTAAGAGTGTCCCTGAAATCCTTCAATGTCTCCGCTAAATTTAAGAAGGCGATACTTTAAAGGCGTCACTCATTTGTCAAGCTATGTGGAGAAACTCATAGCCAGATATGAACATATGGACTGAACTTCCACAAATGTTGCTGTGTAATAATTGTAGTAATGTCAAACTCTGCTTAAACAATGTAGAAGAAATCACTGTTATTTGTTTTTTTCTTTTTGTTTGTACTTCTTTGTTTATTCGAATTTATTGCTTTTTTTGTCTATTAATTCCCATCCATGGGATTCCTTCATTTGTCCCAGTTTCCAGCTTACCACACCAGTAGTTCATTAGCACTGTGAACATCTGCCATTCACTCCAGCTTCCCAGTACTGATTATCAAATGTTTTTTATCTCTCTGCCAGATTCTCTGGATGTTTTCCCATTATCATTATGTTAAAATGTATTTGTTATTGTCTTTCTGTCATGATAGAGTTTAGATTTGAACCAACTTCCTTTTGTCCTTGCTGTGGGACCTCAAACCTTCAACTTATGGGGCCCTCCTGAGAGTCAGTGCAGCATCTAGGGTGGAGAAACGACAGTCGTTTATTGAACCATGAAAATGGAAATCATGTCTGTGGTTTCTGAGGATCAAGGGGAGGGCAGAGAGTAATTTTCTATATTTATGAGGACATGAACAACCCAACCAAAAGTAAAAATCAAGAAAGCAAACAGAGTGCGCAAACTAGGTCTGTC
This sequence comes from Poecilia formosa, assembly GCF_000485575.1. NCBI lineage: Eukaryota > Metazoa > Chordata > Actinopteri > Cyprinodontiformes > Poeciliidae > Poecilia > Poecilia formosa. The sequence continues at coordinate 615,773 of NW_006800191.1, read as the reverse complement.
ATTGGCAACTTTTCTCATTTAAAAATGAATTTATCAATGTAAACAAAAGCTATTTTATGTTATTTATTTACATTTCTGTTTTGCAATAAACATTGTTACTTAAATAATAAAGAAATCCAAACTATATCATATCAAATATGATGGGAAAGAACTGGAAACAGTCTAGCAGAAAAATTATTCGCTTCTATTAAATCTTTTTAAAGCTTAATATTTGAAATTGCAGATCCAGGTAACACACATATCCATCCATCCATCTCATCTGTTGACCTTTTGCATGTGATATCACGTTTTCCAGAAAGCATCTCACTCTGCCATGAACAGAATCTGTGAGCGCGTTAATTCCTGGGAAGCCAGTCAGTCCAAAAACAAGACAGTTGGTGGCCTAATATCACTGCTATTTAGTAGATTTCATTGTCACAGGTCAAGGTTATGGTCACAATGTTGAAAACTGCTGAATTTTCACATTTCCTCTCTAAATGCAGGGCGAGGTAAGGCAGACGAGCCATGTCACACACACTGAAGGGTGCAGGTAGTTTGTCTCTGCATTACTGTATTATTTACCGTCTTTCTTATGTCGTCAATGACAAATCCACTGAGCAGAGAACTTGTTTTTGATTTCTGCTAATCATTGTTGCACCACAAGAACAGGTGTTCCACCTCGCTCTCCCCTTGTCCTTGTTGCAGGTTGCACATATCACAGGACATCCTCAGAGGTGTTGTGACCTAACGGGTCGGTGCTGGTCTTGCAGTTTCAGCAGACTTGACACGATTTGACATAATATTCGCTCAGATGCCACATCATAAATGATACCTGCTCGTTGCTTTGCTTCGCCTAGAGAGATCCTGAAACGTAGCAATCACCTTTTTGTTGTGATGCGATCTGATCAATTTTAGCCATTGCATAAAGGTTGCACCAGCCGAAAATGCCTTTTTTTAGTTGACTTTAGTTGTAATCTTTATATCCCTCCCCAAACTCCAGATAAAATGTATTTTTACATCCACTTTATGGCTTGTGAGGCTCCGACTCCTCTAGAGACGGATGTACAAATATGTAAAAACCAAAATAAAAGCTTGTATATTAATGTCGACCTTAATTGAAAGCGTTGTTTATTAAAAGCTTCTAAACATGCTTTAATGCATTTCTCACTGTTCGGCAATACAATATAAAGCAACTGAATATTTAATAGATTTTTTTTCCCATTCATATTTATGAAAGTTTCTCCCATTTCCTGCTGAAATCTATCCAAAAAGTCAGTACGAATCCAAATCCTGTCACAGAATGCGAGCGGCGCTGAACACCATGGACATGCTGAGTTGGCCCCCGATGCTGAGCAGTGTTCGAGAACATGATACCCTGCCACCAGCCATGACAGCTGCATCCACTGAGCTGAGGATGAAAACTGAGGCCCTAGTAAACAGAGCAAGTTCCATCTGAAGGGATGCTTGCATTAACACAGCTCTGCTCACTATCCCCTCATGACCATCATGGAAACCAATGAACGCGCACCATCCGCTGCAGAAATAATCCAGTATATGAGATGAAGGATGCGCCGTTCAGAGAGGGCCCTCTGTGGAGAGGAAGGAAGGGCAGAGGAATGTTTGACAGCTAATAGAGGAGCAAAAGGGAGTCATGGGAAACAATAGAATCACCGGAATGAGATTTGAACACATAAAAGAAAAAGCAATCCCAACAAATCACCAGATGCTCGTTTGATCCAGCGAAGCAGACTAAAGTTGTCTGCTTGATTAAGCTCAGGTGTGGGTTTTAAGGCTGCTGCTCGAGGGTCAACGCACGCCATTCACACCTCTCAGTGTTTTATTTTGCCACACCGTGCTACAGGCTACATTTGCAGTGTCACAGATGGCCATGTTGGCATCTAATTATCCAAACATGAAATTACAATTCAAAAGAAGTTCCATATTATGCTGATCTGACGCCTCTTTTAAATAGCATACCTTAAGCATTTCACATTTGGACGCATCAGCTTTATTTCACTTTCATGATGGGCGGCTTGAATTGATTGAATCCCATGTAGGCGTTATCTTCAGACGACAAGTGAGGGAACAGTCTTCTGAATTAACTACTAGCCATTGATTTAAAAAAAAGAAAAAAAATTGCACATTTTTCGTGCAAAAATGTGTTCCCATCACATTTTTGCCCAAAACTTTTTCAATATTTTGCTAATGTCAAAAATGCAATTAAAATCACACACAAGTGTCTGTTGATGCAATAAATCACTCATATTATATATATGGCTAATGCCATGCTCCAGCCATGGATACCATCTATGAATGCCCAAAATAATAAACATTTCAGCAGATGTGCTACTGTACAGCTAACTGATGCAAAACTACAAATGAAATCTCTAAACTTGGACAATAACAGATTGAAAAAAGAAGTTTCCTGGCCAGTTGAGTTGATTTCAGCTGCAGCATTTAGACGGCAAGTTTGAATCTGACCTAAACAGACAGATCCATGACCAAAACATAGATCCGTCCTGGCTTGTGTCAAAGATTTGGGCAGGTGGTGACAGTCAAGCATCATTTAACTCCTACAGACTACCTGAGCATCTTTGATGACCAAGTCCATCCCGTGTGACCGCCATCTGTCAATGCCTACTTCTAATGCACCATGTCACAAAGCTCAAATGCTCTCCAGCTAGTTTCCCTAACATCACCATGGCTTCACTGTACTGCAGTGGCCTTTACATTCACCAGATCTGGGATGAGGTTCATCCTAGATGGGTCACCAGTCCATCGGAGGACGCAGATTAACAAGACAAACAACTCTGCACACACACACACACCTATACGTGTTTCGGTGTATTAGCGGGACAATTTTGTCAAACCAGTTTTTTGCAACACTAAACGGACACCCCTTTTCACTTCTGCTAGAAAGACGTAGTAAGTTGTCAAAAATCTTGTTTGAGCATAGATCTCACTTAAAAATTTAGATACACACATCAGAACTCAAAATACAAGAACCTGACGCAATGCTGTATTAAAAGGACAAACAATAATGAGGTGCTTGGCTCACACACATACACGCACACACACCAAAGGAGAACTCAGAGAGCTCAGTTAAGCCAACAGTCATGTTTATGGATTGTGGGAGGAAACTGGAGAACCTGGTTAGAACCAGACATTCACAGGGAGAACATGGACACTGAAGACAAACCTCAGTTCGGGATTCAGACTCACTACAAGGCAACAGCCAACAGCTGCACCACTGTGGGGTTTATTTAAAGGGTTTTTGTGTAAATAAAATTCTTCTGTTTTTTCTAAACTAACAGCAAATATCACACTTATGCAGATAATTCTTAAGCCCACTTAAGGTTTCTACATGATTTTTTTTTTACTAGACTATAAACTATCCCATGAAATGTCCTTGAATTAAATACAGTTTATTATAAGATGATCAGACATTCTTTATCTTCAAAACTGCTCATGTACATTATATTAAATGCCTTTTTAAAAATTGAGTTTTATTCACTTGATTGCACTCAGTCAGCTTCAAAACTTATTGATTTTAAATGCTTAGCTGTGAACAATATTGTTTTGCTATATCAGTATTATTATCATACTAAGACAACATCCAGCATCACAAATCAGTTTGAGCCTAAAACAGTTTGGTGTGAATAAGCATTTCAAATCAGTATTGTAAACCAACCGTAGTTTAATTGAAAAACATAAAAACAGGTCATATTGATATTGATCCGCATTTGTTTTCAATTTTCTAACGGATCCATAATCCCCGTCCGCATTCACCGATTAGTCATGTGGAACTAATTATGTTCTCCAGGAGTAAGACTGCAGTCACCAATGTTTGCTGTATTATGGATATATTTTCCCTTTCATTCTCGAAATGTTAAATGGAGGATTATTGGCCACCATATTTACAGGTATTGATGAATTATTCATGGAGAGAAGTTATTAACCATGGAGTATAAGAGGTTGTGTTTGGTTTACCAATAAAAGTATATTATATTGAAAATGCCTCAGTGCAAACTTAATATTTAACTAAGTTTTGTGAGGACATTAAACTCTGAAAGGGATTCAACTTTTCTCAGAATTTCCACACATCCTGCTGCCGTTGCATCATGTTGTGGCGTGCAACAAAGAAGGTAAACAAAAACAGAGGATTTTTTTTTATTTAGTCGGAAACATGTAGTGTGCCATTAGACATGCCATTTCATTTTCTTAATTACAATAAATAAATTTAATTTAAAAAATGCAACCACAGCATTTCAGTTTGAACTCAAAAACACCTCATTTATCCCAGAGGGACATTGAATGATGATGCAACTCAAATTGTCCAAGTTATTATCCAAAGGGTTGTTTTGCATGCTAATGGCTGTAGGCAGTAAGGATCTCCTGTAGCTGTCTGTGTTACAGCAATCTAGAAGAGCCCTCTAACTGAAGATATTCTTTTGTTGTATAACAGTCTGATGAAGAGAGTTGTCCATAATCTTTTGATTTCTATGAATAATATTTATTTTCACCATCATCTCCAGAGGTTCCACAGTACAGAACAGAACCAAAATCCCTGCTGCTGATGCTGATGTTGAGATTACACTTTCAACAGACTCAAAGAAAATATTTGATTTCTTGCTGCAAACACTGAAAGGATCCAAGCTTCTCTAGAAGTCTGCTCTGTCCCTTCTTGTCTTCACTTTTACATCTCCAGTCCAGTCTGTTCTCCAGAAGAACACTGAGCTATTCTAACTCCTCAACAACCTCAATTTCTTCTCCCATGATGGAAATAGTTTTTGACGTAACCCTGTTTTCTCTTGAAATCAACAATCGTCCCATTTGGTTTGCTCAGACAGAAAAAGAGAGAGAGAGATGTTGTACGTATGAATGAAACGGTTTCCGATTTCGAGGATTACCATGGTAAAATTCAGAATGTTAAATCAGGTTTCAGTCAGAAAGAAGTGAAAGTAAAACAAGGATATTTCCAAATGCCAAAAAAATGTTGCTATACTTTCAGCATTATGACTCTACAAGAAAAAATGTTCCACTTTTTTAGTCCTCTGGCCGAGCAAGTAATGCTCAGAAAAGCCAAAGACAGTATACACGGCTTTCATTGTCTTTATGGATTTTTAAGACTACAGATTCAACAACTGACTCTGCTAAGGGATGACACAATACAGGCTTTTTCTAACCAGCTAAAATCAACTGAGCACATCAAACTCATAGAAACAATAAAAACAGCGACAATTTGACCAGCAAACACACCAGTAGGTGGCGGTCATAGAAAACCTTCTAATAATTAAAAGCAAGTTATAATTGTCTGCAACTCACCGACAAAATGAAAGTCTTTGGAACACTAAGTTTCACCAAAAGCTGGACAGTGAGTGAAATGTCAATATTTAAATTAAATCACGTTACCTTTATGTTCAATAAGTGAGCTGAGTTTATTCTAATGAAGCTCTTCTTTACTTTCGTCCTAAGTACTCTTTTGTGTGTTTTATCACCAAGTCATTGCAATTAGTTTATAGTTTAAATGACATTCACAGCTGTTTTGCATTGATTTATTGTTGCAAGGAAGGTTTTAAAAGAAAAAAAATCCACTGCAGCTGATCTTGTGGCTAAAGAAATTCAAACATTTGACCGCTCTTCTCCCCTCACACTCACAGCTTCCAGTCTTTTCACCTTCTACCAAGATTTCTGTGCCGACTCGTCCTGCCAGCTGACCTCAGCTGCAGCAGAATGATGCAGACTTGGAACTGGAAATCAGAGGGAAAATGTTGCAGTGCGTCTCCAGCCAGTTAACCTTTACCCAGATGGTTGTCGTCTTCAGTGTGGGTCTGGTGTGTTTGCTAAACTCTCAAACAACCTGAAACTCCCAACACACTGGCTGAGGCTGTTTGTTGCTCGCCTGGGCAGCCAAAACAACAATATCACTTTTTTTTCTTATTTCTGAAGAAGACAGGAAATTCATTTACAATAAGAGCCTTCAGCAGTCTGTGACCTGAACTTCAAATAATATTAGCTAAAGCTATATCTAATACTAGCTACATAGCTAAGTGCATCTGACTACCATGGCTAAAGATAATAGTCATAATAACAATAATAGTTTTAATAATAGCACTTATGTTCAAGTCAAAATGGGAAATATGATTAAATTGCTTCCAATGATCATAATTAAAAATGCTCATACTGTTATGTTCCCCAAATACCCAGATATTAGATTTTAAGTCTAAAATAGGTACTTATCAAATTAATGAATTATGGTTCAAATAAAATGGGGATTCTGCAAATTGCCCAAACCTTACAATCCTTAAATAGACACAAAAATAATTTAGTGTAGTCAAAAAATGGTGGGGAATGGAGAATATATTTCATATTGATCTAGTTTTACATCAAAGGTTTTGGTAGTTTGAGGCTGATGTTGCATTGCAGACAAGGAGGCCATTTTCAAAGCAGAAGCAGAAGCTCGGCCGTTCCATCATCAACACATGACAGGATCCTTGGATAAGGCAGCATGCACAACTTTGTCCCCAAAAAACCTTATGCTCTAACAAAACTGAGTGCCAAACAAAACACAATGGACTGTTTGTAACAACATGTTTCAAGATGTCAAAACCAACATTTGTGTTAAATTCTTGTCCAAGATTGCACTACATTTTTAAAAACGTTCCCCAGACCTTCTTGATATTTCTGAGAAACGTGTTACGCGTTTGATTTTTACTGAATTAAATGGCTTTGTTCCCACTATGAGAAGGCGACATGTCTAAAGTGGATTTCAGGGCTAAATCTGCTAATGCTCAACAAACGTTCTCGTCCATATAGTAAATTTAAATACCTTAAGCTTTTTTTTTTGTTTGTTTGTTTCAATGTGTCCCACATTTATGCTTCAAATGAGCTGTGCTACAAATTGAAATTTAATGAGTGTGTGATCTGGGGACTCTCTCTCAGCTCACTGTTGGATCTCTGCTGCTCTGGTCAACACAAATAACATCCATCTGCTTCATAAAAGATAAAGTGGCTTTTACACAAGGAATTAGTTTCTCAAACAACTGGGCCACAAGCAGTGGTATATGAAAGGTAGGGAAATAAAGAATCTGTGTCAACCATAACATTATATACTTAAATATTAAATACCGAGATGTTAAAAAGACAAAGAAAGTAGAACAGAAATAGCCTCTATTGCTCCACAGTGGGTTGAAAGTGTGGCAACCAAGGTGCATTTAATCTCCAACAATAACAGATGCCTTAACTGAACTTTGAAAACTCTGATGCTGCTTAAGAGATTCAGCTCATCACAAAACAGCTAGACTGAATCTGTTCTGAGTCGCAGCATAAACTGAGCAAAACATTGATAGGATGGAAGAAAAATCCAAATACTGATGACACAAGCTAAATGAAAAAACGTTGTGCAACTTTCCGGTACGTATCTGAGGCAAAAGTAGAATAGGGATCGATCCGATACCTATTGAAGGAAGTTAAATCCGTGCGGCTGCAAAATGCCAAAAACATAAGAGGATTGCATTCCAGGAAAACCTGGTGGAGCAGCAAACTGGAGCAAATGATACTGTTACTCATTTGAAAATGATGCTTTGGTCACACGCTCCAGCTGTGCTAAATAAAAAGGGTGAAATCCAGCAGGTTAAACAAAAACCACATGGAGTAACCAGTCACTGTTTTTTCCAATATGTGGGAGATTTGAAGTGAACAGGAAAAGCAGGAGCTGAACTCTGCTGTGGAAAAGGGGATTTACAAACTATTGAGACTGAAAATAAGAACTGAAAACTTACACAGAATAAGAAAAATAAAAGGTTCAGACATTATCTGAACACACATCACAAGACAGAATGCAGACTTAGCTAAAATAACGAAGAAAAAAAAAAAACACAATTCAAGAAAAGCCAAGGGGAAAACTGCAAACCACAAAAAATTTCATCAAACTTCAGAAGAAGCAAAGCTAAGAGAAAATAATGGAGCTGGAGAAGCAAAAAGAAGCCAAACTACACAACGAGAAAAGTTAGAGAAAACAACTACAGGCACAGGCAGCACAAAACTGCTGAGCACGAGAATCTGCAGCTTTAATCCACTCAATACCCTGAACACAAAGACATGGGGCAGGACATTGACCCAGAAATTAACTTCTTCAGCAACATCAATAGTGGCTACCACCGCTACATTGATGAACATTTAAACAGAATACCAAGACAGGCCGGGATTTATTAGTTGCTCATTTTAACAGCCAACACCTGTACAACCACCACTAATAAAACGTCAAACAGAATTTGAACAATTTTAGCCACAAATTCAGTAGAAAGCAGAGAAACTTGGCAACCAGGTTCAGTCCAGCGAACCGGTGGTCATTTGTTAAACAAGTGGAAATAACAGAAATTATGCACCATCAGGTCTCAGCAACAAGTTTAGGAAAATATGAGTTAAAGACATAAATTGCACCTTGTTGACAATAGAAGAATAAAGCACCATTTTCCAGAACTTGCATTGTTTATGGTGAGAACTTCTTATAATGATAAGAATTTAGATTTATTGTTATCACAATAAATTCCAATTAAATATGTTTAAAACTGTCTTAATTGTTGGGTTTGATAGTTTTACCGAAAGCTTCAGTAAATAGCAATGCATTTGAAAATACGGTAACTGTGTGCAGCTTAGTGACACAAACCAACATTTCATTTGACTGGTGCATTAAAAATGAGAAGAAATGTTTTTCAATTGCTGTGACACACAGTTACAGCCATACAGTCACTTATCACTTTTATTGTAATCACAATGGTATCACAACATGTCGTGATAAAACTTTAAGTCCATGTCCCATAGCCCTACTAAGCACCGCATTGGAAAAATCCTATATTTAATACACAGAATAGAAGGAATGAACTGGTATCTATCCAGGAAAGAAACAAAATCCAGAAGTACATCACAAAAACGGCCACCAGAAACCCAGGAAACCAACTATTAGATCTGGTAAGTGAACTAAAGGTCATATCTAATGTAGCAAACATGTGACCTGATTCCCCTGCTGAAATCATGTGGCATATGTTGCTATGGTAACCATACTGTGGTGTGTAGAATGGAAAATGCCATTAAAAAATAAAAAAGTGCATTTGGGGAGACTCGCAGCAGTGACGGTTATCTGTAAACGGTCAGCAGAACATTTCACAGCTGGAAAGTGGAGCACGAGCCCCAGTGGAAGTTTGTACCGTCCCGCGACGAGTTTGTCGCAACGATGCACGTATCTGATTAATCACCAGTTCATTTCGGAGAAAACCCCCACAGTCTGCCGTCTCAGGTGATAAAATGCTTCAGTTTCTGTAATGTAGATGCTGCTTGCTGCTTATTTATTGCTAATTAAAACAGGGATTATAATTTGCTGTCATCTGCTGAATCTATAACCATTAATCCAGAGAAATTAATCTGGATTAATTGCAAATGACAGTAAATCCAAATGTAATTATGACAACAGTGGAACTTTGTTAGACTAAATGATCAATACGGATTCAAAATTTAGTTCATCATTTTGACTTGATGGGGTTGTTGTGCCTTGAAAACATCTGCTACCCCAAAGTCATTTGTACTTGACAAGTGCATAAAAAACACCAACTTTTTCACATTTTGTCACTTTACAACAAGATTTAATAGGTTTTTAGGGGTATTCGATGCAACAAACTGACCAGGTTTCCTCATTTTCTTCTACTGCTCTCTAGTTTGCCCTTATTTCAACTGTAAACTTCATGTTTTCTCTCGGTTCTTTTGTTTCTCTCAATGATGCGACATAATCTGGTGGTTTCCTGCATATAGAAAACTTTTTAAGCTAATTTCAAAAACCACTTGCGTTGTGCTCTGTTTTCAAGGGTTCAAAGTTTGGGATAATGTTTTGTAAAACAATGGTCTTTTAAACTTTATATCTGATGGAAATCCATTTACTAAACATAATTTTATTTACAGGTGTCTGAAAAATGGTGATAAACTACATATTAGTGCTTTAGTGTTTGAATATGAACAATAAAGCACCTTTCATTTCAGTTGTGCCACAAAATCTAAGTGGGATTCTTTGAAATTTGTGGTCAAACTTTTAGACCAATAAAATATTTTTGAACATGAGTTGAATTTGAAAATAAGACAAAATATGATTCTGCAAGGTACTATTTATATATGATGCAAAGATTGTAGAGGTGCTTAATTAAAAAAAGGTAAAATTGATCATCTTGAACTTTTCTGTCTCAAAAACCATTTTAATTGGGAAATATTAAACCCTAAAACTGATATAGCTTTTTGTGCTTTACAGCTATATACACACTTACCATAATTGACCTGCTATTAGGCCTGTCACAACAAATTTTGCTGAGCAATTAATTGTCTAAAAAATTATTTCTATAAACGATAGTATTGTTTCAAGACCTTTTGACACTGATTTAATGTAGATGAATGGATGCTATTTCCTGCCATAGATAGATACACTTTATTTTCAAAAGAACACATAACACTGGAACTAATAAACTAAATAAGTAAAACAACCAAAAACAAAAATAAAATGGATTCTCAGACTCCATTAACAAGAAACATACTTGAATAAAAACTAAACAACATAAAGCCAAAGTGGAAATAAATACTGCATTCAACCAAAAGAGTGCAGATTACGAAGTCTGTATACTATATTGGCCTTCGGTAATTACTAGATTTAAATAGAGAAGACGAGCACATCCGACTACCTAATGCAGTAGTTCACACTACACGATTTTTTGCCCCCATTTTCCCCCTTATGACAATCTTAGATCGTTGGCCGATCTAAGATTGTAACCGATCATCCTGTAATGTGATGTAGATCGTCGTGGCCGCTCCGATCTAAATCAGGGGTTTTCCCCGACTGGGAGCTTAACGCTGAATGTGACAGGTAGCCAATCAGAAAGCGCGGATTCTCCTCTGCGCTTTCTAAGGGGAAACTACGGAGGGGAATCCCAAACAGCTGAACCCGAAGTTCAGCGGACATAAAATGGAAACAACATTAATGTTTATTCAACATTTCGTGCAAAGAATATAGAAATGACAAGGGGAGGAGTTGGAGCCAAATTGCTACCGCAGTTGATAAACCCGGTAACTTTTCAGCTGTTCTTCGTTAACGTGACATAAATAGGTTATAATGATTTTCATTCAGTCAGGACTTTACGCTGATTCTAGCCACATGCATCACAGGTAGATTCTAGTAAAGTATTGATTAATGCACCGTTATTCCTAGGATTTCTGTCGGCTAATGTGTCTCTCAGGTTTTGAAAATGGGCCGACAACTGTGCCGTCTGCGCTGGATATTACACTAAGGAAATGAGGAAGGGAGGGTCAGTGGAGAGCACCGGAGCTGAGCCTTTTTTCATTCAGTGTCATCAACAGAAAGAAAAAAAGGCAGGAAGAAACGATAAAGCGATAATTCAAATGAGGTCGAGGTTTAATTTATCGTGCGATTAATTGATTTATCGTTTATCATGACAGGCCTACCTGCTATATAACCATTTTATGTTCATTTATAGTGAACATCAATAAAGTATAAGAGCAAATAAAACCATAGCTCTGCAGGAATATCACATTTTCTACCATTATTCAGAGAGGATATAGATAATCCTTACACCAAGTGTAAACACACTGTATACTTTATTTGCAAAACATTTAGGTCTGCGAGCGTGGAACTGGGATTGATTAAAAACAAACCACTTGCATTACTATTCTAATTTTATTGGCTCAGATATTCAGCCGTTGTCCATTTCTCCTTATCTCTCTTTTTCAGATTCCAAAATAATTTTAAAGAACGAGCCGCTTCAGCTGTGATGTTGCTCAAATTGAACCAGACAGTAATATACTAGACATTAAGCTATTTTATGTTGCAGCATTAGAATGTCATCTGTTCGCCGCAGTTCAGGAAATAATTAAGTTCAGACTTTTGGACATTTTGTAATAGATATAATATTATGCAAGAACACTTTCTACAACTCTTAAGTTAGGATAATATCTCCTACATTTCTGTAATAAAAGAAGAGCTAATATATAAATATTAGCTCAAGCCAACAGATGGATTTTATTTGAGATGGTTGATAAATGATGGACAGTTTGTGGTTGGTGGAATGCGCCAAAAAAAAAAAAAAGTCCTCTAAACCGTTTCAAGCTATTCCATAAATGTTCTCCCTTTGAAGCTGGACTAATTAAATTACCTAGATGAATGTATATGTGCTCAGACTGCTGAACGCCCGGCTCTCCTGTGCAGCAGATGTTTTACGTAGCTGATTAATTACAAACCTCCAGTTGCTGGGCAATTTGAAAGTGCTTATCAACTGGTCAGATGAGATTTCAGCTCGGCGGTTTTACAGCTGTATTGTTAAGTGATTATTTGGAACTTTTTCAAAACAAACCGCGGATCCTGTTGGTTTCTCCGATTCCAGTAGCCGCCACTTCACTTTAATTTATGTATTTGCAAATTATTATGCTCCGTCAACCCTTGCTGTCACCGGGTCTTATTAATATCCCATAAATATCACATCTATTGGCCGACTGGATTGCTGGGAAATGAGACAATTCAGCAGCTTTTTCTCAGTCAGGTGGGGTTTATTCCACAGCTTTATGAGGTGCACAAACATCAGTTAAAGTGAAAAGTAAATTTTGACCGAAAACGACAACCACAACTGCGAAAGTGTCTTTGCTGCACCAAGAATCATTATTTGGAGTACAATTCGTCTTTTGTTTGGTTATTTCTGGACCATCGCTGTAGCCACAATGCAACCCACAGCAAGCCGACAGCTGACATCATGAAACGGTGTAAACCTCCACACTTCAGCTTTCACCACGCAACAGCAGCACTGAGTGAAAGCTTCAAAGAACAGCTCTCTGGCTTTTATTTCCAGAGCGATGCATCGTCGCTACAGTCTTATCCCAGAGCCTAATGAAGCCTCACTTCTGTCCAAATATCTGGGGGACAATTTGTTGATACTGGGTCAAATATCTGTTGTAGCACTGATTTCAGATCAGGTCGTTTAACTCCATCAGATATGCATCAATTAACATTTGAACTGCGACTCTTCAATTATTTTCAACTAATGTGGCTATTTTTCCATCACTTCGTGGCATAAAAAATAAAAATCTTGAAGCGTATTCAACTGCCTCCCCTGTGCCGAATGAATCTAAGGTTTGTCACGCAAGAGCAAATAAAGAGGGACTAAGCAAACAGAGCTAAGCACAGCAACCCTCTCCGTTGTGTTTTATAGATTTCTTCATACACTTTTCATCTCTCTGGGGAAAGCAGGTGTGAGAGTAGAAGGTAGAATATCATCAGGATCTGGCAGGATGCATGGCTTGATATGCTTAGCAAAAGGTGACCCTAAAACACTGTATGCCTTTCTTTTTGCCAGACTCAGTGCTGGTAAATATGGTATGCAAGGTTTCCAAATGACTTATGGATCCCGAGAACAGAAGGTCCTTGACGGAAAATAATCATCTGAGAGAAACTGAACAGAACTGGCCTGAAGGGTTACTCTCAGGGCAACAAAAAAAAATGTTTGCATTTTGGAATGAGTCATTTTTTAAATGCATGAAGTGGGTTGACATGATGGAAGACGGCTTGAACAGCAACAGTAGTCGGGAGCTAGAAAAAGCCCACAGAAGATTAACTGGCTAATATCCGTGACAGTGTCAGAAATGAAAAAATATTTGACTTTCCAACTTTATTTGACACTTCCACTTTAAAATAAGACTTAGAGAAGTGGTTCAAGTCTAAAACACTGAAAATACCACGTAATTAACAGTAGTTAGCCCAATTTTTAGCATTAATTAAAGTTAGCTCCCTTTTGGGTGATTAGTAAATATCAACTAGAAAATTCCGCAGAAATTTTAAGGGGCATGCCAAAGTGTGCCCGTCGGTTTTTAATCAAGCGTTC
>NW_006800191.1:538289-599482 GCF_000485575.1 Poecilia formosa | reverse complement strand
AGCAGTGACTGACCTGCTTCGCAGGTCAGTCACTGCTCTCCTTATGCATTGCTAATGGCATGCCCCAACTAAAAATGATCCAACGCTTTCACAGTGGAAGAAGCAGGCACAAAAGATTTTATAGCATCACTGGATAATGGAGCAAATAAGCAATTAAATGACAAAAAAAAGCAATGCCGGTTGCTAGGCAGCAGCAAAAAGAGGAAGTGGGAGATCATACATTAGCAACTTTGCAGCATGTGGAGTCCATAAAAGCATAGTGTGCAATCAATGGTCCATAGTGCTGCGGCAGAGGAGTCGTTGCAAAGTTTAAATGCAATGGTTGAGTGCAGAAGGCAAGAACCAGAGCAGACTGAAGGATCGCCTGACAACCATGGCGGAGGAAGAGTGGAAGCACTTCATACCAGTGGGTAGCCGAGCAGGTAGGTTAGCCAGCAGCAGCGGAGAAATGAAATGTTCAATAAGCACCCAAGAGACAGGATATTGTTTCAGTCTGAGCAACAACAAATAATAAAAACGCATTTAACATTTATCAAAATAATCATGTAACTGAATATTAGTTTGCTATTTTTTGTTAGCTTTATGTAAGTAAAATTAATCAGTACATTTTTAATCTTAAAACTTAAGCCGAACTACTGAACCATTTTTGAATGATGGACTGAAATTAAGGGTGTTTCCACATCTGAGAGCCCAGTGGACTCAGTTTGACTGGGGACCAGAATTGCAGCATTTTCAGCTGATTTGGTTCACCTTCAAACTGCACTGTGTCAAACACACCAAACCCTTTGAAAAACTTGTTCCCCTCCTCATCTGTGGTGGCGCTGCATCAAGAACTGCTGAAGGAAATGGCAAACTCTGAAGAAGGTTTATGTGTTGAGCGCAACTTCCTTTTTCTCAAAATGTAAATAAAAAATGGAGTGCCATCAGATTTTAGTAGTTGCAGGATTTCTCTTTTGTGTTTGTCAAAAGACTATGAGCCATTTCTCGCTCTAGCGCCAGACTCGGCGTTTGTTTTGGTTTTATTTACCCAGAATGCACCTGCCCTATCGTTCGGTTTCTGCTTTCAGGGCGGTCTCTGGTCCACTTGGCGTTTACATACACATTCAAACCTCACCAGATTCACTTCAACCAAACAGAGAACTAAGTTTTCAGACAGACCAGAGTTCGATTGCACATTCACACAAACAAACCAGAATTCAATTAAACCGGACTAAACTAACTGGTGTGAATGAACCCCAAAATACATGAGGAATAAAGGCATCATCACAAGACATGGACCGGTTGCCAGTACAAGTTATGCTCCGATTTCATAAGATTACATTTCTGTCATAAATCTAAAATCCTAGAGAGACAAGAAACTATCTGACTGAAACATAAAACATTCCCCTTCATCTGTTGCTGCATCCTGCTGGCTGGAATTAGATACAACAACTTTTCTCTCATGAAAAAACTGTCATATTCAAAAAAGAAAGAAAGTAAGTGGAACTCATTTGATTGATTAACTACACACAATGTTTTTAAGGCTTTTGCCTGTGTTAATTATGACCTTCCACTTAGAAATAATGAAAACGTGACATTTAGGATGAAAATATTCATGAAATGTGACTATTTCCAGTCAGGAGTGCCACACTTCACTCTTATCTAAATAACATTTTAAAATCTGTTGAAGAGCTATGCGTAGCATGTAGTGGAGTGCTGGTGCTGATTGCCTGGCTAATTAACAAGCTATGATCCATTTTTGTACTACACCTACTAAATAGGTGTAGTATTAAGCAATAAAATGTTATTTTAGTTGCACTTGGGGCAATTGCTTCTCTGATGAAATTGCAAGTAAATTTAAAAAATGTACTCTACTCAAATGTGAGAATCTTGTATTGATTTATATATAGTCCACCTTCAATACATGACTGCAATATGAGTTGGACACAAGCAGCATGTAGAGAGTTCACCTGTTTTCATCTGATAGTTTTTCACATATTGTTTTTTAGGGTTACTGTAGTGACTTCAGGCCACAATGCCACATCGCATCATCAAGCAAGGTAGATGTTGACGACTAAACTCACCAGGCCTCCGTGGCCTTTTCAGTAAGATCAAAGATGAACTAAAAAAATCTGATTCGACGTAAAAAAAAAAAAAAAAGCTTCACATTTTTTAAGGAATTTACTGTTTTGCCGGCCGTTTCTCGCTTTGCCCTTTAGAAGTTTGAAAAATTCAAACAACAAAAGCAGATGTAAATGGATGCTAATGTGAACAAAGGTTTGGATTGTCTGAGAAGATGTGAAGTAAAAATGATTTACCAACACCTGGGATCAAGATGCAGGTTCAGACATTCTCATCTCTATTCAGCTAGAAATTATACAAAAACCTTACAAGTCGTCCTCTTCTAAGCCCAGTTACAACTTTGTATTTCTATCTCAAGAGTTGTCAGTTAGCATTAGGATGAATCCTACTTTCTGAATGTTTTAAATCTGAAGGTCAAATATATGTCACTAAATTCTGCTCTTCTTTAACTTTGTACTATCAGCGTGATGCAGATGTAGCCTTTGGATCTTATATGAGACTCTTAAAATGGCGTAGCCTGATTATACACCTTCATCTCACTAATCTTTCTTGGGCATGAGATTGTTACTTTTGAGAGATAACAAATCAAAGAGTCTTCTACTTCATCATGCCCATGGTAGATAAGGCCTCTTTACTGTCACATAAAATCAGGAGCTTCCTTCTGGGGGAAAAAATAAATAAATAAAACTCCATCCTAAGGCAATTTCCCACCATCAACTCCCTCCACAACATCTCTGCAAGAACTGAAACTTTTTTTCACATACAAAAACAATAAACTCCCAAACAATTCTGAAATAGTATTTAAAACTTTTACCATATCAGACGTTAGAGATCTTAAAGTCTGACATGCAGATGTCCTCAGATTCCCAAATCAACGCTGCGTGGAATTACCTTTTGCTGTCAACTGCAAGTTTTTTGGGATATTCTTCTTTCAGCTTTTCAGATGCAGAGATTTATGCCTCCATTTATTTACAAAATAGCTCAAGAGAAATCAGAATCTGAGGATGCTGGTTTGTTGTTGTATTGTATTATGAATCTCCAGGCCTATCTCAAGTCTTTGGCGAAGACTACTTTACACAGCAGGTCTTTGATGCTCAGTTCCAATGTTTCTGCTAAAATGCTATTTTTTTTGCCTGGTCATTCACACTACCGACTGATGCGATCGAAATCAGACTTATGTGTGAACGATTTATGACCCTAAAGCAACCCGCATGCGCAGATTAGGAAGACGGGCATCACGCAGAATCACACCGTTTATGGAAATGGTAACAGATGCCGCCATCTTTGGATTTATTTTAATGTTATTCAGAAATGGAGCCGACAGCATTTTCACGACAACAACATGAAGGAAACTGATCAAAAGAAAGCAAAACTAACAGTGATAGCATTTTGAGCAGCGCTCTCTGTTTGGATGCGTAGTCGGAACCAGGAGTGCTGGGATTGTGATGCGATGCGTTTCACTCACAGACTTCTGTCGTGAATTTCAGAATTATGATTTTCAGCCGCTGCTCACATCTGGACATACTGCATCTGGCTTCTTCAGGTGCAGAATTTTGACGGATGGCTTACGTCAGCGACGTGAAAATCGGATAAAATGTGACAAGATTGAGACTGCAGTGGCTTTGAAAGGCATTAGACACAAATCAGATTCAAAACTCTTCAAGTGGCACAAGTCAGACATTTTGGGGGTGAAAAGATCAAAATGCTGTGAATGAGTTGGATATGGGTCACATTTTTCTGCTGTATGCCTTCATGGATTCCTTTATTTAGCTCCTTTTTGTCATCAAGTCTGAACAGCCTCGTTCCTCAAAGAACGCATTCCCACAGCATCATGCTGCTATCTCAATGTGGGTATTTTTTACCCTCCCACCACTCAAAGCGTTGTGCATGTAGGTCAGAAAATCCAGTAGTGGTCTCACCCAACCACAGAAACTTCCTCCACATGTTTGCCGTCTCCCCTAACATGACTTGTAGCAAACTAGACAATAAATCTTCCAGCTGTCTTTAAACAAAACTTTCTCATTGTCATACTTGAGTTCAGACCAAATTCTCTGGCTGCTCCCCTATTGGCAGTCCTGTCATCAGATTCTCCCACATGAGTTGTGGATGTGAGGTTCTCAGATTTATGCTGTCCTTGCCTGAAGTTTTGCAGAAGCCATTTTCCATTTTCGGATGATGTATTGGGAAAGACTCCATGAGATGTTTATCGCTGGGGATGGTTTACAACCCAGCCTTGCTTTTAAAACTTCTCCACAGCTTTAATATTGACCAATCATGGTCTGCATGATGCTCTGTGTGAACTTTTATTAACATCAGGGCTGGGCAATTAATCAATACCAATACAATATTGCGACAGACACATCATCAATATCAATAGATCAGATAGAATATTCAATAATTTAACTGAACTCTGATCCAGAACTGCACAGCATTCTGGGGGATGTAGGCAGAGGAAAGGCTCAACCTCTCACGTCTAGCTAAGAAAGGTTGGTGACATCCACTAATTCACTCACTCACTCACTGGTTGCCTAGCAACAACCTGTTGAGTAACTCGAACAGAAGCAGTTTCAGGTTTTGTCACCCTGCTTAAAAATAAAATAAAAAATACTCATAGATCCTCATTACTAATTAGATTAGTACATTAGAATACATAAGCAAGCCACACTCTTCAGATTTTTATTTGTAAGAAAAAAAAGGGGTTGGTGTGTTGCACAATATTGGAATAAAATGCAACAAAGTTTGTGGTTCCCATGTAAAAAAAAAAATATTGTGAATGCTCTTTCCCTTTCATTGCAAATTCTGGTTTTATTCAGTTGGTTTTGTTGTTGAAACGCTTCTCAAACCTCTCTACTCAATTTCATGCATTCAGCTAACACATTCACACTTTGAAACCAGCCATTTAAACAGCAACCCAGGGGAGGCCCGCGGCTAGCTACAGATGACTTGTTCAAAGTTAACACAATGAGGACAGCACAAAGGCAAACAGTTAGAGGGCCTGCATAATTAGCCAACCCGAGGCGGAGGCACGTGTTAGCTCACCACACCAAATTATTTCAGCAATTTTACAGCCGATTCTGATACAAAAAAGAATCTGCAAACGGAGGAGCGGAAGCCCAGACAGCGATTCCGCCACACCACTTGTGCTAATTGCATTTCTGCCTTACAGATGCACACATTTGGCATGGTGCGGGGATTGACTGGCCAACAATCTGACAAGGACGAGATCAGAACCCTGACAAACGATGCTAAATGAAGACGCCTCGCCGAACACGCTCCGTGGAAGGAGGACGCAAAACCCGGTGGCCAATTAACCGTTTTTTTATTCTGTTTACATGAGCTTTCGGAGTGACACGGCGGCGGGACGTCAGCTCGCACGTTTGACTCATTGGACATCAAATCGAAGTCATTCATAACAGTGACAAGCAGAGGGATGGGGGGTGCGGAAAGTCGCTCTTTCTTAGGCAGATGTTTCAAGGCAATTATATAAATTAAGCTGTCAGATGGGTCGTGAGGGACGTTTGTCTTCCAGGCTCGGATAGACCAGTGGGCCTCCCTCCCTCACAAACAAAGCGCTTGATGAGAAAGCAGAGAAAAGGGGTTTTCGCTTCTGTCAAGATCACCAACGCTGCTTATAGGAAATTTCTTTAATCTGAACAAATGCATGTCATCTCGCATCTTAGTGGGGGAACGATTCCCAAGGGAAACGCTCTTAGTCACTGTTGTGTTTTTGAGAGCAGAATTACACCCTAGCATCCTCTGGTCACACAAAACATGTTATTTACATATTCCACAGTGCTCTGCAATTTCCTTTTATTTATTTCCGTCAGTCGAGTCGCCATATAAAAAATACCAACAGGGTGCTGTACAGCTGCGTGGTGCGATATCATTTTCCCGTCTTTCAACAATCTTTGGGGACCAGTTGAGTACAAACATGTCAGCGAGGCGTTTTTGTCTGTTCTCACTTTATTATAGCTCTTGGGCATTTGTCAGTAAAATAGAAGTCCCTCGGGAACCATTACCTTTGTGAATCTGTTTCTATCTGGAGCCGCTCTCACTTTGGGTTTTTTTTTTTTTTCCCGTCCAAGTGTCCCAAAGGGTTTCCTCTATCAAAGATGTCATTTTCGATTAGCCATACTCTAAATGACTGTCTGTGGGCTCGTGTCAATAAAAATTTCATTTATGAGGATGAGGCAGCTGTAAATAAAAGATTTATTTCATTTAAATGGAGGTGAGCAGATCATCTCACACCTGTCCTCTCGTGGATTTTCCAACATTTTTAGAGCATCTTCTGCAAGCAAATAACTGATTAACATCCAATAAAGGACAGAGGTAGACGCAAATACATGCCGAGTGAAATTGGCGCAGCTGTGCATTTCCTCCAGCGACTCCCCTGATGCGCAGGTGAATCTTCTTAGGATTGCTTCATCTGGTGACTTAAACCTTATATCTCTGGGTGAGAGAAGCTGCGCTCAGATTACCTGAGGAAATGAAACTCGGTTGTATATATTAACGGCATGGAAAACATTTAGCTGTTTAAATTACAAGCTCGCAATAAAGCTTTACGTCCATCGTCAGGCGTTGATGGACGCTGTGTAACATTAACAGGAAACAATGAAAGTATCAACCTAATGACGGAAAATGTGGGTAAATTTTTCACTGCTGGGATCAAACTGGGCACAAAGGGTTTAGTGGTTCCAAGATTTTTAAAAGTTATGCCTATTTATGACTTAAAATGTGACATGGTGGCCAGAAATTTATTTATTTATTTATTTTATGTGTAGCAAAGAGTCGTAGAATGATGACCCTCACCCACTTGCTATACGCCGCGAATGAGTTGGCTGTTAACTACGGCTGATAAATGTGTCTGTTTGGTTGTGTTTTAAAAAGGGATGGTCAATTTTTCAGTTTCTTTTTTTGCAACTGCTGCCAGCTATAGCATTTTTTAATCTACAGTTTAAATCCTTGCTACTTTAAGGATGACTCCATGCTCTTATGGCTGAAAGCTACTCCAAGTTAAGTGGGTTTAGTAAGTGGTTAAAGGAAAAGTCAGAATTTTTTTAATGACGTTCTAACAAAAAGGGTAAGCGTTCATTACCTGCTTAATGGATGAAAAGAAAAAGACGACAATCATGCTTCCATTACCATGTTATTTATTAATACAAGTACATTTAGGTTTGCTAGACTGGTAAATTTTCAAATAATGTTTATGGCTGAAAACTGTTTACTTCCATACTCCGTCTAAAGATTGTTTTAAATTACCCAAAAGTATGAAATTGGAAGACTGTTGTCTGTCTATAAAAACAAAAATTTGGTTAGGTTGTAAAGATAATTTTACGAAAATGTCTTACAATTATAGAAGTTAGTTTGTGGAATCCCTTTGATGATGAAAATGTAGAACTACAGAGACTGAAGTCTACATTGAGTGTATTTAAAGTTCATTTTGTATTTGTTTGTTCTTGGATATCAAAAATAAGTGATGCTTCAGTTTTTTGTTCTCTATTTTTTATGGCAAAAATTGATGACTATCAAAAATCCTACCTATATAAGATAAGTCTCTATATAAATTGAGTATAAATCCAGAATAATCAATTATAAAGGCTGAAACTAACAGCTAGTCCAAGTGAGACAAACTTCTATCATCTTAAATTAACTCGACTCCCAAGAAACATTACAATAATTTAACTATTTATGCTTAAACTGTTTAAAGTTGCTTATGGCTAAATTAGTATTAGAGTGTGGGTTTTGATGTCTTCGATGATTTTATCTTTAGTTTTTATCTATTTATTAATTTCCTTTTATTTCTCTTTCTCACTGTTTATGTTTTAATGATGTAAAGCCCCCCGGAAAACGTCCCAGTTAAACGACGTTTAACTGAAGTCCTAAAAGGGGTGCAGGTTTTAATGTTTTTATCTTTTTTAATCTTTTCCAAAATGTCTCTCTTTCTCACCGTTTATTCAATGTCACATGCTGTTTTTAATTTAATTATGTGAAGCACTTTGAAATGCCTTGCTGCTGAAATGTGCTATACAAATAAAATTTGATTGATTGATTAATTGATTGAACCTCAAACAGGTGTCATTTTGCACTGAATGGACATTTACTGAAAAGCTGATGACTATTTAAAGGGGGAAATTGAGGTAGGAGGTGGTGCGAAACCAAAGATCTTCCTGTTTCTCCATGCTGAGAAAGAAACACACAAAGCATTTGAATAAACCCATATAATACATTTGCTTTTGATATACGTCATCTTGTTACTTTGACTGGAAATACTTGTTACATTCATCGTGTAATTTGATCACTAATGACTCACCACCTCCTACCTAAATTGCCTGAATAACTAACTTTTCTTTTTCTGCATAAATAACTGCAACACACAAGATGTTTTAAACATTCGTAAAATAACCAGACAGCAATTCAATTCAAAAACCTCGAACTATTCCATAAACTTTATCAACATCAAAGTAGCAATAACTAAATTATCCAAATTCCAATATCTTTGTTTTTAGCAGCAGCAGGAATAACTGTTGCTTTGTTGTTTTGCTGCAAAAGCAAGAAATTACAAAGTTACTGCTGGACACTTCAGGCTGTATTTTGATTATGTCGCTAATTGCATCAAGGCTGCAGATTATTTAGGTGTGAAAACATGAAAGTAAAGAGAGCAATGTTTGAAAGAACAGAAGAAATCAAAAGGTTTCACTTAGCCGGCAAAGATTTCCTGGAAAGGTAATCAGAACTCTGTATGGACTTCGATCCGTTCCACAGAAATACAACGGAGGGTCGGATAAGTACATCAAATTACATATACTTTGAAAATGAAAGACAAAAAAAGCATTGAACGCTTCTTTTCTCTTTGCAAATCAAACATTCACATACAAATCATTCCGGCACTATAGACTAATACAGCCGGCCAACTGTTGAAACAGTTTCAATCAAAGCAATTATTAGACGAACAGAAACCATTTCCTTTAGCCAGAAAATTGTACTTGTACGTCGCCTATTCTTGAAATATCCTGTATTACATTGTAAAACTTCAATTTCTCTCCTGGGTGTTGGAATTTAACAGCACATTTGTTTTCATCTACCCTTTTCCCCCCCCGACAGTATTTGAATGAGTAATGTGTGTATCAGCGGGGCTTCAAAGTAACACGTAATCAGAAATATCGCATAAATTTTAATTTATTAGGTTTCTGGAAAACGCAGAGCGCAAGCAAAGAAAACTGGCCCAAAGGTTGATCATCTGGATATCAAGCCGTGTTAACACCCTTAGTTACTTTAATTTAGAGTCATGGCTTAAAATAGTCTAATATTCTGTCCTAATGCCTCTGAGTGGACCTACATTAAAAATGAAGAGTGCCCACGGCAGCAGAGCGATTTACTGACAGCAGACAGATCTTTTAAAGGCTGTGTTTTTATCCTGCAAACTTCATTCTGGCTGCCATCACTTTAATAATTGCTATCGCTGGGAAGAGTAAAAGAAAAAAAAAAATCACACACACCTCAGGAAAATAAAAGAGAATCATATTGTCATCAACTAATGGCAAAATAAGACCCCCGTCTCTGTGCAACGTAGAGAAAAGAAGCCAAATCAATAAGATCAAAAGGGAGACAGAGCCTCTGAGCCACAATGCAGAACCCAGCAGTCACCGGCAGATGATGGCATCATATCCAACCACAACAAAGCCAACAAAAAAAACAGAAAGAAAAATCTGGATTTCTTCAATTTGCATATCTCTGATTAGATAAATCCTGTGGGTCCACTTGTGTGGTAAGTGGTGTGTTAAAAGCTGCCTGCTCAGCCTGACAAAAAGACGCCAGAAGGACCTGGATCTGCCCTCGTACAGCAGAGCCCAGCTTTCTTCGCTTTCCCAAAATATATTTTCATAAATCCCTTTGAGCCGTTTTCAAAAGCAGCTGGACCTCAAACACACTTCTGTTCAAAGTAGATTTTAAAAAAAAACCCTCCTCTTTTATCCCTGGGATGTTGAGAGCTTTTATAGAGTAGGACACCTTTGACTTAAAACTGTATAAAAATAAAAAGGATGTTATGAACTCGCTGGAAGCCTGATGAACAGCAGAGATGTTTAATTTGGACACTTTGCAGTGGGTGCATCTTGTCACAGCCTCCTCGCCCACATGCTTGTTTCTTCCTTCACTCTCACTGAAAAGAGGGAAGTTACTGAAACAGCATGCGGGCAAATACTCACACTTCATTCATTGTTGTCACAATGTCTCCCGGCGCGATTTCAGGCAGAAAGAAGAGAGTGAAAAACTCCTCATATTTGACTGTTTTCGAGATCATCGTCAGCAGAACTTGTCTGTTTTAAGCAACGTGAGTTCACTCAGTGTTTGTTGGAGAGAGGGGAGGGGAAAAACAACAACAAATAAAAATAGAAACAAAGTAGAGCAGGAAATGTACTCACAAATATTCAAAAAGTCCTCCTTCGGTGGGCGTTTTCCTTTCTGTTAAAAGATGATCTCTCCCGACCCTAAAAGGCGGAATGGCAGCTGTAGCACCGACATCCACTGAAGTCCCTTTGCTCCTCTATCGGGCTCGCCAGCGCAGGCGGCGCATCTCTTCGAGTAACCGAAACGACCAGGCCGTTTATTTCTATTTCTGAGCCCGTCGGTCCTTCCTCCGCTTCAGGGAGCAGTTTGG
Organism: Poecilia formosa; assembly: GCF_000485575.1. NCBI lineage: Eukaryota > Metazoa > Chordata > Actinopteri > Cyprinodontiformes > Poeciliidae > Poecilia > Poecilia formosa. The sequence continues at coordinate 588,765 of NW_006800191.1, read as the reverse complement.
CTTGACGGAGCGCGGTGTCCGCACAGACTGCCTCCACCGCTGCAGCCAGCTGAGGCTTTCTCTGCAGCGCAGCATCCCAGCTCACTGGTGCTGCCGAGGAGAGAGGGGAGAAAAAAAAAAAAAAAAGGTGGCCCCTCAGTTAGTTGTAAGGAGTGGCTTTGCCTCAGCATTGCTCCCATTCACATTTCTAGTGTGGGTGGTTTTCAGAACGGCGTGAATGCAGGAAATTTAAAAAATGCAAAAGTTCACCAACTTTGATATTGAACAAGGTTGTATGAAAAACTTAGGCGATTATTAATGCTTAAAGAGAACGGCTGCGGGATGAATGCAAGCCAAAAAATACTCACTTTCACAGTTGTATTGCCAGAATCTGTTCCTCAATTTTATTAGAAATTAAATTTAAATTAAATTTAAATTTGACTAGAGCTGTGCAATACTGCATTTTGTGTATATGTCCCATAAAACAGGGTTTGTATCGCCCATTCCAATACTTTAAGATTGATGTATCAAACTTCTAACCATCAGGTGTTTTTTTTCTTTTCCTTTGAATTATTTCGTTCAAACATCGACAGAATTAAAAGCTTGAATATTTGTACCAACCAACATTTTCTACACTGCAAAAATTAATTTTGGTAAATTCTAGTCAGTGAATAATTGGTAAGAGTGAGTGGATCAACTTGAAATATCAATACCAAATGCGTATTAGTATTGGATCAATACTTGCATGATAGGAGCAATACTTTGTTTCAGATTCTCTTTTGAAATGTTATCTTTGTATTGTACTTTCTCAACTATTCTTTAAAAAAAAGATTTTGCTGTGTTTTCCTCTCAAATGATAAGTTTGCAGTTTAGTTTGAAAACAATGCGCAAAAATATGTCCGACAAACTTGATCCAAATTCTCTACTAGTTTTAACCAAAGGAAAAAAATCATAAAAACACCTAAAGATCAGAAGTTTTATGATCTCCAAACCTTAAGTGTAACGTATCAGAGACACTGGTCCTGTATTTGCTTGGTATCAGATCGATACCATACAGTATTGCCTCTAGTAGTTGGAATTTTTCATTATAAACTGGTAATGAAAAGCACAATAAAGGTCAATTTATTCATTAAAACAAGCATTTATTTTTTCTTTTAAGCTGTCAAATGAACAAAAATTTAAGTTTGGTTCAATTTCCTTTTTCTTATTAAAATGATCATACTGAACTTTTTCACAGACAAAGAAACAAATCTAATAAGTTTGGATTAATTTATGCATTTTTACATTGTGAGCCCAATGCCAAAATATTCACCCCTAATCAACATTTGCATTGTGATATCATGGGCTGATGGATTGGTGTGGATGATGTTCAAATGTTGCAACTTTTGAAACTAAAAGCTTCTCCTGGTCCAGGGTGTAACACCAAACGACTAACTAAAATGATTGAAAAGCCCTCTGTCATTTAAAATGCATGTATTTACAATAAACCAAGGGGAAATGAGGACAAACATGATCTCTGAGGACAAAGCAATAAAGCAAACACCCACCGTCTAACTGGAAATAAAAGACAAAAAAGCTCCCTGGCTTCACATAAAACAGGAGTAAAGGAAGAACCATAAAGCTTACATTTTGATCTGAAACATCTCAGAAGAAAAACCCTTTCTGATCTGACGCTACAGACGAACTAAAGAAACTCACAGAATCACAAACAACATCAGTGCTGATCTGGACCCGCTGGGAAAGGGTGTGGCGCTTGGTGAGGGCATATTAATGCAGAGACTGATGAGCTGCAACACTTCAGCTGTGGCCTGTTCAGGTCAGACACACCAGCAGCAACACAGGACAAAGAGCTGTTGCAAACAGAGCCCCTAGAGGCCAGAGGCTGTAAGAACAGGCCGGGTTTTCTCTGTTTTTTATTTTAATTCTGGAAAAATGAAAACCAATTTAATTGTTCACTACGCTTTTGTCAGAAAAAATAGCTTGTTTCTAAGTTAGATGTTTTAAATAATATATATATATATATATATATATATATATATATATATATATATATATATATCTTTTTAGTTTATTTCTTTAATTGGTCGTTTCTCCAGAGAAAATCCTATTACTGAAACAAATTGACTGTTCAAGGTTTTTGCATCGGAAACAAAAGAAATGAACAAACTAGCATAGTTGCTGCATAGAATATGAACACCTTATGTCTACATAGTAGGAAATAATGCTATCAACTTTGTTTTTTCATGGTCAACTCAAACGTTTTAGGTACAAGTTTATTTCAAAAGTTGTTTTGAAATTGTACTTACATTTTTAGATTATAAATTTACTGAAGACAATAAAGAATGAATGACCCTGATATGTCCATATAAATTAGAGGTTTGTGAGCCGTCTAAAAACCGTCTAAAGAAAGAAAAATGTGTGGCGAACATGCTAATCCTTATGTTAAAACTGCTAGCAAACATTGCTATTCTTTGGTTGAACTTACTAAAGAACAACAGACATTAGTTGTGCAGCTTTAAGGAAAACGGACCTGCCACCTTGTTATAATAAAAAAAAAACTATTATTGTTACAGTGACATTCATCCATTATCTCTGGTTTGCTCTCCCCAGCCATTTGGGAGATCTCCTCCGGAGGAATCCGCTTTGGGTGTTCCTCTGGGATGTGTCCGGAACGCCTCACCAGGGAAACGTCCAGGATCCCAACCAGATGGCCCAGCCACCTCAACTGGCTCCTCTTCTACAGAGAAAGTGTTTATTTTCCACACTGAGGCAAAACTAGATAAAATCATAAAAGAAAAAAAATGAAGGTGCTTAATCATGGTTCTACTACATTTATTTGATTAATGAGCTTAGAGCTCGTCTTAAATTAGATCATTCTTAGATTGGAAGGTCTAACTTTTCATTGGAGCACCTGTTAGCTGTTAACTTACATAATTTACACAAAGAAAAGACAGAATTCATTAAAATCTGTTGTTTACAAATTCCTACCCCAATTTCATTGCCCAAATCATATGTTGTTTTGCCAGAACATATGCAGGAGACAAAATGCGAATCAAAGTGGGATATTGACTTAGAACAGATTTTTGAATACAAGATGATATAATATGCTGAGTTCAAAAGTCTACTTTTGAATAAAATATGTGGTTATATTTTATCCATATTATGTATAGATTATGTAATGTTGATCCAAAGTAAGCTAGATACTCCTGTTTGGGGTTGGTAGATAAATATAAATAAGTATAAATAAGTATCCTCTGGTCTCAGTCCTTATCTGGGTTGGAAGAGTAGGAGTCTAAAAAATAGTTTCTAAGATAGTTTTTCTGGATTCTAAGTTCTAGTTGCTAATCGATAGTTATCTACTATGTAACTTAATGTTAATTTATGACTGTAAACATTTTGTGGTTGCTAAAAAAGCTCAGCGATCACAAACTGTTTTTAAGCACAGTACCAAACTCTTTGTGGCATAAACCCACTTATTATTTACATATGTGCCTTTGACAAAACATTTGTTTTCGAACATTGGATGTTGGGAAAACAAACAGTAATATGTCAGCAGAGCGTAAATGAAAAAGCTTGAGAGGTTTTGTTATGTTTTTAAAATTTCCTTTTGCTTTATTGCACAAGAAATATATTTAGTTTATAAGATCTGCAAAGCGACAAACCCCAGAGTGCCTCTAAACTGAGAGACTCCACAAAAGACGTTTCCCCTAAACATCCCGAGACACCTTGTTTGTATTCCAGGTTTATTCTACCACCGCTTTTCCATAGCGCCATAAAAAGCATTTGCATAATGTCTGCTCGGGTAGAAACACCCATCTTCAAAAGACAGGATCGTTATTCTTGGAGGTTGTGCATCCATGTATTTTCTGCAGAAAAAAAATCATCTTAAATCACATTAAGCAATTCATTTAACAGCTGGGGATTGAGGCTAAGGAAAAGAATAATTGACCAAAATAAACAAATGTCAAAGTTTTGTTTCAAGTAACATCAAATGAAAAACATGTTTGGGCTTCTTCAATCGCAAACAAAAAGTAATTACATGAAAATATGGCACAAAAAATCCCAATCAATACCGAGATGCAATTTTGACTTAAGATGTGGATTTTGTCGTTATTCTCTGAATATATTTTTAGGGTCACATATTCATTTTATTTTAATCTTAAACCCATTTTTAGTTTTAAGGATTTGTTTGCATTTCTCAAGGGAACATCTTTTGGCATCTCTTGAAAAAATAAATGCTAAACCTTAAAAATAAATGAAACTGAAAACTTTCATTCATATTTGTATATTCTCATCATGTGAAACAATTTGAAATTGTTAGTTTTCAGATCCCTAGCAATTTCTTGTAATAGAATTTCTAAATCTTTTTGTTTGTACCTTAAGGTCCCTAAGTACAACTGAATGCTATCTACATTAAACGCTAACTGATTATTTGAGATGCACGTTAGATAAATAAACTTTCTCTCCTACCAACACAAATGTGAGCATGTGGATTTTACAAAACTTAAAATTTAACTGAAATTGTTTGTTCTTTGCTTCAACAACAAATACTCCAGGTGGGTCCAGCTTGAAATCAAGGGTGAATCAAGTCAAGTCAATTGTTTGTATAGCACATTTCATCAACAAGGCATTTCAAAGTAAAAAAAAAAAAGAAGCATAATACAGAAACCAATTACAAAACAAGCATTAAACATTATGTTTTGTCAAATGCATCATCAAAATCATCAAGCAAATATAATAGATATGCAAACAGAAATACATAGCAGACTTTTCTGATCAACAGGACACTTTACCTGCTCATAGATCTGTACAGGTAGATTCTGAAGGTTGTTTGGGAAATGACTTATCTGAACTAGAGACGGCGTATCAATTTGTTTTGTTTATTTTAATTAGCTATTTTCAGCTTGTGAACAGTTCTTTTGAGAATAAATCGAGCAAAGTGAGGAGTATTACTGAGCACAAAGCTGAATTTAAAGGAAAATCTTTTTTTTTTAAAATCTGGAATAAAACTGGACTCTTTTTGAGATATAAGTTTACAAAAAAAATCAGAAAAAAATTTCCTTTTTTTTTTTTCTTTTCATTTCCAGCTGTTTTGGAAGGGATAAATGTAATGTACGGTTTAGTTTTCCAAGTATAATCTTTGGCATTTTGCATTCAGAGTACTTTGGGGGGAAAAAAATAATAAATCAGTTAATGTGGGCCGTGCAGCAGCGTCTCCTCCCAAACAGATCACTAATGGCTCTAGACTAGAGAGTATAGATTATCTCTCTCTGTTTCTCATATCAGTTACATAGCTCATATTGCCACCCTCTGCTGTGAGTCTTTGACTGACAATATGGAGCTAACAGCCTATCTCTATCCTCCATCATTAATTAAACAGTACCATGACTGAGTGCTCTTCCTATTGGGCGATTGATCCATCCAAGTGCTTGTGGCTGTTATCAGCTCTTAGATCAAATCTTTTCAAAGCAGTCTTCTAAGAGTTCCTTTTTACAGCTTTGCTTATTGGCACCGACATCAGTTGGACAGATTTGCTGATAGTATGTACAAATAAATGCATCACACACATTGTCGGTCGGCTGGCCGGAAATTGTGGCTTAAATACGGTTGGATTGGTGCCGATATCTTTATTCTGTGGTGGGGGATGGTGGGCTTGTCCAGGCTATATGCTTTGGCATTATAAATGTAAGCCAGCCAGGCACAGATAATACACACCATGGGAGCATGAACAACCAGAGTAAAAACACCACAAACAAAATTCTGTTTTACTCTTTATAAAGACAATTAAAATCTATATATAAAAAGACAAAATAAGAGACGATTTCATCTTCTTTCTTGTAAATATGTGTGTAGAGAAAGTTTTCATAAAAGAGGAAGAGAAGTGCAAATATACATGGTAATAATCTGGGTGTTGTGACTGTTAAAGGGGCAGTACAATGTGTTTTCCAGGCACACAGAGCCATCTTACAGCACAATGAAGTAACTCTGTTACCTTCAAATTTGACTTTGTAATTTAACGAATTTAAGTTGGACCTCTGTCTCTTTAAGAAGCCCCTGCTCTTTCTGACACTCGGCCTTCAGGAAATAACCACAACATAGCTCCTCTGTCAGCCCTTTAGCAATGTTTTTACCAGTGTTGCACTGAGAAGTAGCTTGTATGATGAACTCAGCAAATGTTCAATTCCACCAAGTGTTTGCTAATTGCTGCTGGCTAGTCTGAAGGAGCTGAGTGGGAGGAGTCAGAAGCTCTGCACCTTGGAAACCGCAGCTCTGAGGAGGAGCTTCATCCTCGAGGGCGGCGCTCATCCATCCGCCGTTTTGCACAGCAGAATGGTTGCCACGGGAGATTAAAGGATTTCACAAACATACATGAAAGAATCAAAGCAAAACTCCAGGTATGTTTTTGTAAAGCTTCATGTAAAGCTCAAAAAGTGTAATTTTACATAATATCTACCTCTTCAAGAGTTTACATGGAGCCAAACTAACATACATTTCCTGATGAGAAGAGGCTGCAAACATATCAGTGCCAAATTATATAGAATGACAGTCTAAATAGTTTTCGCTTAAAGTTTTGAGTCTAAATAGATACCATTACAAGAGAAACATGAAAAACATAAAGATAACAAGCAACAAATGCAAAAGAAAACAATGTAATTTTCATCGAATCCTCACTTCAAGCAAAACAATGATCCAGAACAGTTAACATGTTCATAAACACCATCAACAGTTTTTTTTTTTTTTTACTCAGAGGCTGTGCAACTAAGCAGATAGAGTAACGGTAAGTAGGTTTTCCAAACTCAATATCCCTCTGGAGACATGCATGCAAATTGCTTGTTTAAAATTATACGAACCATTTGATTGAGTGATGGCAGATGAAGCCTTTGCATTTGATTACTGGAAAGGAGGATGAACATTTCAGGGCATGGCAATTTAAAAAAAAAGAAAAGAAGATGATAAAAAATGAAAACAAACTTATTCAAATCTGATACACTTCTTCACATCAATTGTCACAGATTGATGTCATTCCCAGTAGGAAGAAGCCCATTGGACAGGTAAAAAAAATAGATATAATCAGTTGTTTCTAATTAATATTTAATATACTGACTCAAAAAAACGTACATTATCTGAAGGTAAAGCAAAATGTAAACATGACACTGCGTAAGTTTATCCATCATTATTGCTTTTGCTAACAGATTCATATACATAGATGTTCGTCCACTTCCAGACTCGTAGCCAACTGCCCACACTTGACAAGATGTTTGGTACTAAGAAGACAGCAGTCACATATAATTAGAGAGGTTGCTCTCTGGAGCTAGACAGGCAACGGAAATTAGGACCTGACAGCACATGTCAAGTGGTGAGATGTCTGGCAGGATGTAAAACTGCAGAAAGGCAAACTTAAACTGATATTGCTAAGTGCAATTTGTGAGTTGAGGATGAATCACAGGGACTTGTCAAATCTAGATGTTCTCCTGGTATCTAAACCAGTACTTTTAAAATGCATGTCAGGATGAAGGAGAAAAAACAAAAGTAGTAAGGCTATGGGATGGTTTCTTGGTATTATGAGTTTGGTTTTATGGTTATGATGCAATTCAATCACTGAGTTTTTGAATTAGCGATACGAGTTCTAGCAGCTAAGCTGTTTTGGAAAAGTATTCATATTCTTTCCTCTTTTACAATTTGTCCAATAACCACAAACCACAGCTTGTTTCATAGGGAATGTGTTGGTTTTGAGTTACACAAATTAAAATACGTGATTTTCATTTTTTAAATGATAAACTGTGTTGTGTCAGTATGTTGCAGAACCACATTTTGTCTGTTCTACAACCTCAAGCTTTGTGGAGTACATCAGCATCACATCTAGAAGCTGAAGTTGCAAAGATAGAGGCCCAGACTTTTCACCATTTTGACCATTCTTTGCAAAATTACTCAACCTCAGTGAGATTAGCTAGAGACATCTGTAAAAACAAATTACCTTCCTAAAATAATCACCTAAGTCATTTTTTCCCATAAATTATTTTTATGGGGGGTTTTTTGCCAAAAAAAAAGGCTATTATTTTAGGAAGATGACAAAATGTTAATTTCCAAGACTTTTGTTCATCATTGTTTCGGTTGACATGATGCATGTTTAAACAATTATTTTGTTTGTGCAGTTGGAAGGCTTTTTGCTCTCTTTATGGACAGTTGTTATGATTCATAACCATGGCAGCACATGTGTAAACGAATAATTATTTACACAACGAGGAGCACCCAATTGGCTTCTCAAAAGATGAAAAACACCTGAACTACGACTCATAATCCCAGAGGAGATGAGAAGAAAGTTTGTGGATGCAGAGCAGAGCGAGGAGGAGGAGGAAGTTCAAACCATCTCCATCGATCACAACGGGCGACTCCAACATCTCTCTGCTCGCCATGTTAACCAAACAACCAGAAAAAGATTTAAGGAGGAGCGGCAAAAGCAAACGAGGTGAACTCGTTGCCAACAGCTGAGTTTTGACCTCCAGGATCTCCGCTGCCTGGAAACTGTGCTGTTAACATGTCTTGACAGTCATGAGACCGTCATACAGCAGAAGTCTTCAGTCAGAGGCCTCGCCAGGTTTGTTGCAAGACTGACTTCTACTGGAGATCCTTCCTGCCCACAAAGCTTCCTTCACAAGGCCTCCATAAAGGTACTTGGATGATCCGAGTTATGACAGCATTTAATTTTCTTTTGGGATAGACAAAGTGTTTTTGAATGCAGTCTAAACCAGGCTGCAGGTTTAGGGTCGTCATCCAGCTGGAAGGTCAACCTCTGCTCAAGTCCATAGCAATTTTTCTTCCAGCATTGCCATGTCAGCCGGTCCCTGCACTGCAGAGATAATATTAAATCAATCATGTTTTTATGTTTTTTTACGTCACAGAAACTATTTAATCGGTCTGTTGGACCAATTCCATTTGTTAGCTTCACGTTTTTACTTAACAAGGACGTAAAAATGAAGGTGTTGCTCTTTTAACTTCAGTTAAATTGAGATAGGATCACAGTTTTCGTCAGCTGCTCTAAGTGTCCTTTGTGATGCTGTTAGTTCAATAATGTGCTCTAACCAAATATAAATGCTTTACAGAACAGCTCTACTTATTGAAGTATTTGTATTAAAGAAAATAGCTGAAAACCCTTTTTAATCATTTCCTTCCACTTCACAATTATGCACTACTTTGTCATAGTCGATCCCGTTAAATCCATTAAAATGCATTGATGCTTGTGTGCACAGATATTAAATTCATATTGTCTTTTATTTTTAATAAGATCCTGACTGTAACATGTCCCGCATGACGCATAACACCTGACAGAAGCTCTTCTTTACAGGATTTTCTGTCACTCAAATCCGTCTCTTGTTCTGTTGCATGGCGTTTAACACACTCTCATATCTGGTAACCAGAGTGTGTTACATCTGTGGTTTGCAAGGGTGGTATGTAATGTTGCAGCTGACTGAATCTTAATTTCCCAAGAAAGGGCTAAAAAGATAGAGCTCCTCAGAACGGAGCCAGCACAGCGGTGTCCTCGAAGCAAACGTCTTAATTCATCTTCATTACACACTCTGAGAGCTGCGTTGGGCCGTGCTGCTTTCCACTTCGCTGCCGCTCTCTGCTTTGCAACAATTTCTGTTTTGATGTGGAAGAGAGCACAGATTTTTTGACTCTATCCTCTGAACTGTGCGTTCAAATGTTTCAAGGTTTCGAATGGTAACAAAAGCAACGCCGGTGTAATGGGAGTTTAATTTCATTCGTGGTTCTGTTTTTTTGTTTGTTTTTTTGTGCAGTTATGCACACTTATGTCTTTGTTGCGAAATGAAAGCTTTATATCAATTTAAGTTACAGAAAGCACAAACATACAGATGGTAGGCTCTGCTGATGCTGGATTGATGAGGCTTCATTTTGTTGTTGTTTATACCGTTTCTGTCTGTGAGTGATAACCTTCATGTGTTTCCTTAGTCGAGATCTCGCATCAGTCTGCTCTTATTTCCACTTCAGGAAACACATAAAAGTATACAGGTACAGATGGTGAGATACCTGGCAAATTAAGCAATTTGTATTTATTGCTCTGCAGATGCTAACTAGATGGAGGTAGTAAATTATAATTTGGTTGGCAGACTGATTCTTTTCATTACTGGAAGCACCAACATCTGCAGGGCGGCGTGTTATTGCATACAAGTGGCGGCACAAAGTCGCACAGAGGGATGGAAGATTTAGAGCCTGTTTTAAAAAAGTGTTTGGGGGTGAAAACAGCATGAATTGGAGCACAAGTTAATTGAACAAAGATATGAAACTGTTCAGACCGATGACAAGCTGACAGATAACTAAAGGAAACTGTCTCATTCTGAAAAGTGTTTAGCGCTGTGGCATTTCAAAGGTTTAGACAAGTTAATTTTAGAGGGTACCACAAGGGTGTGTTGTCAGTTTTAGTGAGGAGGAAATGGAATCATTTTCCATTTTGTGATAAATTATATAAGCATTTAATTGTAAATGGACGTTATTTTCGGAAACGGCTTTCTAAGAAGACAAATTATTGATGCAAGCTTTATTATCAACGTAGGAGAATGCTTTTGACTGTCAAAGTAAAGCCTGAGAATGCAGAAACGCACAGACAAGAAGGACTAGAAGGAGGCACATCTGAAGGAAAACAGCATAGACTGAAACTGGTGAAGAAAAAGAACATTGTTGAGGACGTTGAATGTGTCGAGGTAATAACTGGGACGATTGTTATGGGCAACAGAAAACCACAGCAACCAAAAGCGAATGAAAAGCCTAAATTAATTCATCCATACATTATCTTCCACCTAATCCAGGGTTGTGTTTTGCGGGTGAAGCTGAGAACAAAATGACTCAATTTTGGTGAACTGATGTCGTCAGTTTGGCTCGACCCTTTAGGCTCCTTCACTTGGGGCAGGACTTCCTCCCCGACCCAGAGAGGGCAGCCTACACATTTGCAAATCAAGACCAAAATCAGATTTTGAGATGCTTATCATCATTTAAAAGCTGTAAGTCTCGATCTGATGAAGCCAACAGAACCAAACATTATCTAAGAGTAAAAAAAATCTTTTCTTTCACATTTCATCTGTTTTTCCTTCATCACATTTAAATGCTTCAGATAATCAAAACATTAAAAATACAATGAAAAAAGGTGAAAAAAAAAAAACGTCAAGTGGTAATGGTTGACATGTCAGCCTAGAACCAGAAGATAAACTAAGCTCTAAGAAACTGGGTGACTTTACCAAATGATATACAGTATGCCCTTTATTCATTTCCAATGTAAAGTCCAAACCATAACTTTTTTACATGTTGAGGATAGAAAGTTCTTTTTTTGAGAGCGATTCCCCATACCGACCGTTTTCAAATCCTACTGATCTGTTTCAGTTGCACCAACAGGAAGCTGTGCAGTCAAATTTTAGCAGTGATGGACGATTCTCCTTTGGCAGAAGTTGATTTGCTCTGTTGGCATTTTCTGGGTACTTCGTACTGAAAGGAGACTCAGAGCAGACCCAGAAATCAATACATTTTGATCTGGGAACGCTTCGGGATCCCCAGGATATTCTTGGAAAGTGGTTCTGAATTTTCTGAATTTTTACTCCTGCAAAGTCATCTCAGGTATGCAGAAGACAACGTATGAATAGATTGATGGATGTCGTGTTCGTGGTGCAGGTAAATCAATAAGAGCTGACCAGAGTGATGACAGAACATCATCTGAGTGGAAGATTGACGAGTCCTGGTCTGTTGGGATTACAAAGCAGGTCACTATGGCAACGAGAGGTGGGGCTCAATAAAACGTTAAATCTAAATTCCTGTCTGTAAAAAGCTAAGAAAATGAATATGAAGTGTGAATATGCAGAAAGTAAGGGAGGGGTTCATGGTTGCATGTCTCCGCCTTTCCAAAACGAAATCTGATTTACAATGACTTGTACATCTAAAACAAATTAATACTGGGTAAAAGTGCAATAGTTCTTGCCAGTCTTGCCAGAAAGCAAACTGGTAATTTAAAAAAATTACATTACAAGTAAAGTGAAATACTTAGGGCTTGTTTTTTTTTTTTTTTTTCATTTTTTATGGCTAACAAGTAAAGAAAAGTCCAGAATATCACATTCAATATTGTAATTTTGACATTCTCAGCAACAGATGTTTTGTCTGGAATGGATTTCACTCCACAGCCCTCTGTCGGCTGTTCTTATCACCTCTTCCCCGCACACTTCTTCCTTCCACTCAATTTCCCGTTGATATGCTTGGAAATATACAACTCTGTGAACAACCAGCTTCTTCAGCAATGACCTTACCTTACCCTCCTTGTGAAGGGTGTCCTGTGTGGCCTACTGACCCGCGGTGAGAGACGGTCTAAAGGCTCAGGAAACCTTTGCAGGTGTTTGGCGTTAATTAGCTGATTAGGGTTTGACACCATGAGTTTCCATTAGTGACCTCTGCTACAGTATTCTAATGTTCTGAGACACTGAAATGTTAGGTTTTATTATCTCTAAGAAATAGTCACAAAATTACAAGAAACAAAGGCTTGGTATATATCAATCTGCGTGATGATGATTCTAGATAATATATGAGTTTCACTTTCTTTCAAACCGCTTACAGTTTGTTGTCTCACTTTCTGAGATGACTGCCAAGAAACATTTCCCTTTTAGACAATAATCAAATGTCCAATACATACATAGAAGCGGGACGGTGTGTGATCCTTATGTAGTGCTGCATGTACACACTGCCTGTGTTTCTAATTAATTGGCACATTTCCTAAGGTCAAGTGCTGTAAACATGTATTTTTGCCGTTTAATAATCAAAGTCTTCAAATAAACCTCAGAGACTCTTCAAAGGTTAACATAGCAGCTCGTTTGCTTCTCAGCACAAAATAAACAAAACATATAATGATTATTTCTCGGCTCTCTTTTCTAAATTGTCCAGTTAAATAGATTTAAATGGTGTGTCTTAATCTATATTCAACTTTATTTGGGAAACAGAAATTTCAGCTAAATGAGCTCTCAAGAACAAGCCGGGCGAATTGATTGGTTTATATCTATATGCAGCATTAAGAATCAATTCCTTTGTAATGAGATTGAATCAAACGTGTGACCGTGTGTAATGTGAATGGTTGCTCCGAGTAATTAACTCACAGAGAATTACTACTCAGCCTTGCAGTTTCCTCAGAGTGCTTTGAGCTCATTGTTTAGGTGTCTGGCTAACAAATTTAAGTTCATTTCTGTTTATGGGTTTTCTCGCTGCTGAATTAGGAGGGTGTTTCTGTCTGGAATGAAACAGCAAATCCATGTTAAATTAGAAGGTATGCGGCGAGATCAAACATCAGAAATCGGGGAAAATCTTTTTAATAATAAATGTACGCAGTGCATGTGCAAAAAGTATGAATGCAGCGTTGTTAAAAAATAAAGATGTTCACATATTTTCTTTGTAAAATCATTTGTATTCAGGACGGGGGGAAAAAATCTTCCAATCATCCTGCATGAATGCTTCCCTGATATATGCACCTTTGAACAATGCAACTTTGAAGAGGAAGAGAAGCAGTGGCATTACTGACCCATAATGAGGCATAAATAAAGCCAGTCTGAGTGGGCAGCCTGATTTGCACCTAGTCAACTTTTATATGAATGCAGAAGTCTTGTGCTGCTGGTCATTTTGCTCTTGGATAAGATGGGATGAGTTCTGACCTCTGCTCCTCAGCTTCTTCCTGCCATCCAATCACAGCGAACTGAAACAGTAGGAAAAATGTATTTTTCAGGTCTACAGGCAAATGTCATCTTATTTTGGTGTCTAAAAGCATTTAAACAAAACAATTACTCAAGCTATATTGCCTTGCAAATGTATTTTCATGCCCTTAGGAACATACTTTAGTGTATTTTTGAGAGATTTTAAAGGATAAGGATGTAAACAAAACAAGGTTTTATGATTTTCTAAATTGAAATATGAAAAGAGCCATGCATTTCAATTCAGAATTGTTTACTCTAAAAACAGCACAAAAGCAAACTAACATCAGAAGTCGCCTTATAAGGCTGATGTGTTTGAGATTTCATCTCACTTTAAATAACCCTGTTCTGTGAAGCTCCAAGAGGAATATCAGTGAACAAAACCACAAATATAAAGTTGTGTCAAATTATAATGTAAGGCTAGATGTGAAACAAAATCCCAAACTATAAACGTCTCACAGAGAACTTTGTACATCAACCTAAACTGGAAGTGAAAGCCCAGAGGCTGATTGTAATTCTGGGAGAGCAGCAGAGATCGGATTAGGCAGGAAACTGAGCTGTTGGCACGTTATGGCAGCCTCCGGAACAGTCTTTCTTCAGAGGCTACTTCAGATTCACTGCAAGACTGACTGCTACTGGAGATCCTTCCTAAACAACTTTGTAACTATTCACAAATTAAACTGAATGAAACAATGTGGTGGCAGCATTGTGCTATGGGACTGCTATGCGACAAGAAGAGCAATGCAGATGGTCAGAGTTGATGGGAAGGGTTATGAAGCTAAATCTGAGACATTTCTGTCTGAAAACGTAGCTAAAAGCTGGAAGAAAAACCAAAGATTTGGGAAGAGATTCCATTACAAATCTATCATAAATAAGTTTGCTATTAAATATGTCAAAATGATTCAATGCATGTCACTACTTTTGCACAAGGCCTTGACATTTCATTCTGACAATCCATGTTTATCATCTCCCAGCTTAATCTCCATTTTGCTCCACATAGTTCAGATTGATGTCATCTGTATTCGTGTCAGAAGTTGAGTATTTCTCTGTCAGCAGGAAATGAGCGACTAATCCTCTGTCAGGATTCTCAAAAGCCTAGCTGGGGTATTGTTCTCCTTTTTGTCTGGCCAGAGGGTGGAAGCTCTGATTTTCTATTTGACAGTGAATGAATCATTCATGGAAACTGTGATCCTCAAATTAAACCTTGTTTGATTTGAAGCCATTTAACAAAGATTTCCTATGTTGCGCTCTAAGCACCAACAGACGTTCGTATGTGATGGAGGGAAGAACTGAGTGACTCTAGGTGGTGTAATGACTGGACAGCTGGTTGCCACAGTAATACCTGTAATTCAGTGTTTAATAAGCTACCTTGACAGATCACAACCAACTGCACGACTACATTTTATTGAAAGCAGGTGTGTTTAAAATTTTCTGGTCCACTTGGCATTCACATATGCACTCGAATCACATCCGAGTTCACTTCAACCCAACTGAGACTTTTAGGGGAACCACAAAGGAACCAGGACTTTCAACACAAATGAACTAAAGTTTGTTTAAAGCAAACTAAACAGGCCTGGTGTGAAAGAACCCCAAAACATTAATGAGCGAGTTTGATGTGGACGAACTGTAGTGGCCTGACATCCTTGGGATGAAATAGATACTGTGTGTGAAGCCTACTTCTCCAACATCGGTGTCTTCTGTATGAACAGCAAGGGACTCCAACAGACACCCTCAAAAGTTTTGTAGACTGCATTCCTAGATGAATGGAAGCTGTTTCAGATACAAAGAATGGTGCAAGAAAATATTAAAGCCTTTGGAATAAAAACTGAAAACTCATTAAAGTTCCTGTGTGTGTAAAGCCAATACTATTGGAAATATAGTGTTTACAATTAATCTTAGCCATCTAAGCTACAGCTTGCTTTTTCATCAGTGTAATATCATCACTTTCAAGTGACAGTTGGTCAATAATGTTTTGCTTCAGGTTTTTTGCAGCCGTAGAGACCAGAAGCTCAGTGGGGCTTTTATTTCAAACAAAACCTGGACTTCAACTTCTGTTGCTGTATTTTGTTCAGAACTCTGTTACCAGGGACCATGTGGGCTCCTAAGTACGAGCAAATCTGAATCTATAAATTTTACATTGTGATTTAACTAAACCAAATTGCCATTTTCACATCTCAGCAGCTTTAAGCAGTGGAGCTGCCCTCACTTGACTGAAAGTGCAGCTGTCAGCTCAGCTGGGATTCAGTCCTAATCTGTTAACCCTGAAAGCAGAATCTGAGTACGCTGCTGAAAGGACAACAGTTTGAATCCAAGTGGAATGCTAGAGCATACAGACTTTTGTTATTTTACGCTTTATAGCTCATATTGTTAGGATACAATAAAATTACTAAGTAAAAAAACAAACTTCTACGAACGGCATTTCCTGTAGAAAAGATTAAAGGGGAAAATTTAAAGGGGCTGGTAACTGGGTTGATCTGACGCTGATAAACTTGCAAATCATGTAGCAAAAATCTGGGAAGGTTCTCTGACAGGAGTGAGAAGCCAGTGTGCTAATGGGAAAGGTGCTACATGATATACGTTACAGAAGCCAATTAAAATACATTTGTTTCTACTTTCTGGTTTCAGTCGTTTGCTAACAGATTCCACAAAGTAATGTCTCTGCTATCTGCAATGGTGACCAAACTCTCGTAGCAATTTTGGGAGTTGTTAGAGCTCCTGCTTGAACTAATGAGTACGAGAAAAAGAGCTCTTCACTTTGGTAAGGTGACAGTAAAAAAATAATGTCTACATATGTGGAAACAGGATTCTGTCCCAACATTTGCTTTGTGGATGGAAGAAAGGTTTAACATAACTGCTTCTTAAGAAACAGAGACTGCATAATGACAGAGGAGCTCAGTTTAATCAGACATGACTTTACTCTGAAACAAGAGAGCTTCAGCAACCTTATGAAACTCACTACAGCAGTTTGAACCTTTCAAATCCTTCTGTCTCTGTTTTTATTAATGGAGGTTTATAGCGCATGCATATGCACTTTGCTTAGTTTGTGAAGTGTTCGGATGTGTGTTCTTATGTTTTTATGACACTCTTAAAAACTAATAACCATATTTAATTTAAAGGCTGAAGCTGTGGGGAAAGCAGAGGAGATCTGGAAGGGAAACTTGAGAGAAAAGCAAAAATGAAGAAATAACATTAAGAAACACAAGAGTGACCAATAATTCACAAAGTAAGCAGATGACAGTGCACAAGAGAATATATCAAAGTAGAAGATGAATTAAGTATTAAAACTTTAAACCAAGGCTTCCAAACTCCACTTCACAGGGCTTCAACTTTTAGATCAGCTTCATCACAACTGAATCAAATAATTCGGTCATTAGCTGGTCTCTAGACCGTAACTGCATGCTGAGGAGATAATTAGGTCATTTAATACGTTCATCGGGTCATCCCGTTTCTTTCCCTTTCATGTTTTTGAAAAGATTTTAAATCACAAAACAGTTTGAAGAAAAACTGTTGTGGTTTTCAAAACAAATTTTTAAAAATGTCGAAAAAGTGTTTCACCAGTAACTGACCAGCCAAAAAACTAATCAGCCAAAAACAAAAAGAAACGCTAATAAAGTTCTCAGTGCAGGATGAGCAAATCTAAAGCAAATCCTCACTTCTCTCTGCTCACCCAAGTTTCAAACCTCTCAGGTGCCTGAGCAACCACTACATTCATCTTGTGTTGGTGGTTAGGGGTATTTTTGGGGCTCATAACAGCAGAATGTCTGTGTCTCAACCAGTGGAGTCAGCACGCTGCTATCTGCACTGCTAAAATAACACACTCCGACTCCATTCAGCTGTGATTGCAAATAACAATCATAATTACCATGGCATAATCATATCCCTTAGCAATGACTGTCACCAGAGAAATACAATTTCTCTAATGTCACAACAAATCAGCTGGTTTCAAGAAAGGGGGCCAGCAGAAAGCAGGCGGGTTTGGACTTCATAATTGGGAAGATTCTCTGTTGTGCGTTGTGTAATTTTCAGTCCTGAAACAGCCCAGCCGGAATCCTTTGCTTGGTTCCGTAATTTATAACTAAATATTTGGAAGACATTTACCTATTGTTATCTTTAATCCCTCCCCAAAAAATCAGGCGAAAAGAATTCAGTCATTCTTCCAGCTCCGTAGTTTATCGTTTCACCGCCCCCAAACAAACACGATTCAGGATTCCTCTAAAGAAAGAAGGGCTGCTGGGTGCTGCCAGTCACCCTGCTCCCTTTTTCTGAGAGGATTCCTTCTCATCTCCCAGGTGGCGTCCCATTTGTCCTGGAGTAATTCATTACCTGTTCATTCAGTAGTGACAACCCGTCAATTCCATCTGGCTGTGCGGTCTCCTGGGGGCCCACTAGCCCTCATATAATAAGGACAGCCACCAGGAAACATATTTGCTCACCCATTACCTCAATAACTATGTAATGATTGATTCCTTGTTGGATCATCCATGTTTCACAGCACAGCCAAGAGACGATTAAACGAGAGAGGCAGTGCTCACTCCAGTTATTCCCAATGACAGATATAAGAGCCAAGCGTATGACCAAGAATTTGTGACCCGGACAGGTAATGTTTCACCAGGCGAAGTGTTTGTGAAGGTCTTCCTTTGTTAAATGAAGATTAATACATACAGATTTATTTTAAAATGAAAAATCTAGAAAAAATCTCCACTTTTTACCTTAATTATCCCCAACTAAAAACTATTTTCCTGGTGGCTAAATGCAGTGGCTTTTAAGAATATGTACACTTGTTCCACTTGTTTCTTAAAGTTGCAACAATAAACTTGAAATGAATTTGACTGTTTCTGAACTACACAAAACACAAAGAAGAGAAAGTAAAGATAAAAAACAAATGATCTTTGTTTTTTAAGCCCTGTTTGTTCAATACTCTAGTGTCTTTTGCCATGTCACCATCAGCTTTCCACATTTAGAAGCTGCATATTTCTGTTTGATTTTCTTGAACAATTTAAAACCATATGTCAATTTTAGTCGAGTTTAAAATTTTGCTATAATTTGTGCTGATGTGTCACAGAAACAATCTTGAAGGTGACCTTCTATGCTTCCTTGAACAGGTCAGGGTAGATCTATGGGCAACACAAAAACAGGTTCTTTACAGTTTCTGCACCAAATCATTCTTAGATGACGAGATTTTGGTCTCAACAGTTATGCCTGTATTAGCAGCTCTAGTTCTGTAGCTTATTGTACTTTTACACCAGTTGGTATGAGTTAAGTCAAAACAGGAAAATACTCAGCCAGAAGTTCTCTTTTAACATATGATGAATGACAGGAGCAAAGCGAATCCATCCAAGGACACGATGGTATTTAGCAGGGCTACAACACTGTGACAGCCTAACTGATAGGGCCACCTCAGGAGACGTTTTGTAGTCACCCACAGCAGACAGCACCCACCCGGGGTATCGCTTCAGAGGCCGGCAGCTGCGCCTGGCAGTCAGACACACACTGTTTCCCCTTCCCTGTGGTAAGCCTGAGAGATGCACTTTCTACCCTGGACTTACATTTTCAATCAAATTTGCCCTTGATCACATTGAATTCACTCGCCAAATCTGGACAAACATAAAAGGCTTCCCGTGGTGCCAATCACGTAATATTTTAGGAGTGCAACTTTCACTTTCATCTGGAGTGATTTTTAGTGGATGCAACAGTGGATTAAGTCTGTAAAAGCCCAGTATGAAAATGTTTCTGGCACAGCACTGGGAAGAGATACTGACACCCCTGGATTCCAGTCACAGCCACGAAATAAGAGTCAAAGTCTTAAACCTCTAAAACGTTTTAATGAAATGTCTGAAGATATTGAAGAACTAAAAAAATAGTGTAAACGCAATCACAGTTATTGTTATTCATTAAAAAAGTTTGACTATCCAATTTTCAGTCAACACTGAAACTCAAATTACATTTATAAACAATCTGGAACCTTTTAATACCTCTACACAGTTTGGTTCTGTCACTATTCCACTAGTCTTTGTACAGAAGTGCTTATGCAACTGCACATTTCAGCTTTAGAGAGGTTTTCAATGGATTTAAGGTCAGACCCCGTTGCTGGCATGTTTTAAATGGGTCACCCTTTTCTCTCTGACCCTTCCTTTGTGCGGATGGAGTTGTTCTTTGGGCTGTAACACTAAAAGGCATGAAGGCCTTCACCTTTTCTCAAACTGAGTGACGCATCTCAGATTAAAGTGTCTGGATTTATTATTTCCCTTTGATGCTCCCAGTGCATCCAGAAACATCGATACATCCTGCAGAAATATCTTCTCTGTTTTGGATACACATACAACATACAGTAAGGTTCATAAGGGGTTAAGCACAACGAGGCTTCCTGATATGTCTAAAAAACATGATTTTTCAAGAAAGAAGAACTTTAAAAAGCCCTGCTCGCAATGACTACATACACAGGAATGTCTTAATATCAAAACATTCAATACAGATCCTTGCAATACAGTGGAGCAGGACCTATTTGTGGTTTTCATCATGGAGAATATCTAAAGTGTTTGAAAGAAAATGCAGCTAGGGAAGCTGAAATGCTCAGGCGCAATGCTACTATATAAGCTTTTACCTTGTATTTGTAAAGTAGCCAATCATGAAGCACTTTTTTATTTTCCTGTTGATATTTCTTTCTTCAACTTCCCAGATTGCTCATGACCAAATATGGAAATTAAGTGATGTGACACCATGCAGTGAGTGGTAGCAACTGTCAGAACTGCATACTACTTCCTGCTAATGCTACTTTACTTGCTGAGGAATTGGCAACAGTGAGAACAAATGCAGATATGAGCTTCTGTAGCCGCGCTTTTTATCTGTGCATATTGATGCATATTACGGTATATTTGGTGTTGGACAATTGTAGGCACTACTAACTAAAAAGTTAGTTGCACTGACCAGCACTAATTATAAACATTAGTTCTGCTAACGCTAAAGCATGCTGTACTAATGGTCAAGTGCTAACTTCAATTCAAATTATACCCTCCCTTGAAAGACAACAACTAATTCTCTAGAATTACTAATTTTCTTATTATGCCCTCAGATGTTGTATTTAGTTTTTGTTCCCTTTCTGTGTTTTATTTTACTTCTGTATGATTCTTGTTTGAAACAAAGTTATTGGGGGAAAAAGAGAGGAGCAAATTTGAGAAGAAACAGAGCTGCTGTGTAGACAGTCTTTACCCACTTCAAAAACAGCACTAAAATATAAACGTGTAACTTAATGGAGATTTCCTAAGGTTTACAAAACAGCAAAGCAAATTAGTATTTCAGAATTTACCTTGCAAAATAATTTAGGAGAAGCTAAGTGCGCAAAATGTTTTCACAGCTAACAAATTGCTAAATGAGAAATCCACTAATGGCACATTAGCAGATTGATGGAAAAGTGCCATGTGTTAGTGTGTGAATTATTAAAATAGGTGGCCATAAGAGTTATTAGAGCGGGTCCCACTTATCCAAAGAGTCTATCTATTATCCATCTATTACAGGAAACCTGATAGCAAGCTGCCCCTGCACATACCAGGGATCTACTGTTTTATAATATTCACAACTCTGCAACTCTTCCACTCATTGTTGCTTTACTTAATTGTTTTATTGGGATTTTATGGGGTAGATTAACACAAAGCAGTTTATGATTATGAAGTGGAAGAAAAATGATAAAACTATTGAAAATAAAAATCAGTAATGTATTCTGGCATTCTTCTGGCGTAAAGCAAAACATACTGCTGGTCTACTGCATAAAATATACAACATTTTGTGACCTGTCAAAATCTAAAATATTTAAAAGTTAATACCTTACAAGAATCTGTAAAGCTTTTATTTTACTTAGTAAAACCCTCCATCCTTCCATTTTGTTGGTCAGCAATATAAGACGCTCATTTAATTTAAGGAGTCCAACCAATGGACAGTGTTTTACTCAGCCATTACGCTAAATGTCTACCTTATTGTTAGGAGCATTTTGCTGATGTCTTGGTTTTCTCGTTTAGGAGACAGCATTTAAATCTCTCCCTATCCTGCCTGTGCTGCACACCGCACCCTGCAGATAGATGCATGCACACAGGCAGCATTTTTCTGATTCTTTTTGCTCCCAGGACCGTGCATCTGGGACGTGTTCCAGCTCGACTAAAACTGATTAATAGTGGCTTTAATACCACAGAATGCTGATTGCAAACCCGGCATCTGCGTGTCCTGAAACATGCTCCTTCCAGTCTCATCATCGGGATGTGTGTTTTGGCGAAGTTAATGAATAAGTCATTAGGAGGTGACTATGATTGATGGGTTAGAAACAAACAAGCTAATATCAGCTGCTGCTGGAATCAGAGTCGAGACTATTCTGCAAACTCCAGGTGAAGCAACTGCAGACAGTGCAATGATTTCACCATATGTGCTTTTGTTTGCCTTTGTTACAGAGTGTGATTTTGTTATTAAAAAGTGTCATTTTTTCTGTTTTATTAGTTAACGTGCAGATTTATTGTCTCTTTCCTTGCATTCATTCTTTTGCTTTTTACTTGAACTTGGCTAAAAATTCTCAATGACAAAACAAAGAGCTTCAGACTATTTACTTTCACCAATTATGTTGTGAAAAACTGCAGATTACTCAGCGTGTAGGGCAAAACACGTGTAGGCTTTCCTCAAATATGAATCTTCAAATGCATTAACTGTTTTTCTTAATTTTGCTTTAGTCAAAGCAACTTGTTATTTCAGCCAGTTGTGACCCAGAATCTCATATTTTTGTGCTGCACTAAAGGCCATAATTATTCATACCCCTGTCCAACTTAAAATAAAAATGATTTCCATTTAATAATTGGATTTGTTTCTGACAGAAAATGAGATGGGGTTTCATTTCTGCGGTATCGTCGTGGTTCTGGTGCTGAAAGCTGATGGATCAATAATGGTTCTGTATTTTGATTTCACCTCATGGTTTTCTTTTGCACAGAATAAGAACATAAAATCAGGGAAATGCCTTTCTTCTGTATTTTTAAATGAGCAAACTTAAAAATCAATTTAAACTTTTGAATAAATGTATTGCTGCAGTTATTTTGTTTGTTCCTCAGGTTATTAATTATTTAATCTGTTGCTGTAGAGCAAAGATAGACTGACTGTTTCTGTTAGGCTTTATATTTGTTTTGTGTGTTGCTTAGTTAATTATTTGTGAATACACAGTGATTTGATTAATAATAAATGCAATTTCTAAATCCAACAAGAACACAAGTACAGGTTTATTTTATTTAACACTTTTTTTTTTTACACCAATTCTGGTTTATTTAGATTGCTCTCTGATATTTCAAAACCTGCTTTTTGGATTTACTCAGGTTTTATTTGATGATATGAACAAAAAAGCAAAAACAGAAAAAGTTTTTAAGGTGGCAAAAACGTTTTCCTCAATATTCATCCCCCAGACTGAGATTTGATAGATTATGATACAGATTTTTCAAATACATCTGCTTAATGTTGCTACAAACATTGCAGATAATAAAACTTGGTGTGGAATGTTATAGGAAAAACATGGAGCTACTTCAAATATTTCAGACAATTTGACTCTCAAAAACATTCCTATGTCTGACAGCAAAGAATATTTTTTAACATTCGTTTGGAAAATGACAGGCTTCTATCATTTCCTGAACATTTGTTGGATTCCGCAGTGGGCAACTCCTCAGGTCGGGGTTTTGAGAAAAGCATAAATATTTGATCATTTCAGTCCCCTAAGTTCAAGTTTAGCTTGGGATCAGATTAATTTTTGCTTCACTGAACTGCAAACCAGCAAACAAAGTAAAAACTTAGAAAACAGAAGCTGAACAGTGACAGAACATAATTCTTTTTGACAGTCTGCTTGTGCATGTTTGAAAACATATTCTGTATTCATCGTCCCTCCGCCTGATTTGTTATTGCATTTGTCTTTTCAGAAGATGCTGTTGAGATTTAAAATACCCCCTAGACTCTGAGGGATATGAAAATCTCGAAACGTGTTTTACAGTAGTGCAAACTCAACATTTTGCCCTCCCTAGGCTATAATACAGCAGTGAAAGGTAATAAGCTCCTCTAAAGACAAGAATTCATGCAGAGACCAGCTGCTGAAATAGCTTTGAGTTGCATTACCGCCCGGCCCTTCAGCCGAACAATTTCCAATGAGTTACAGCTTTGTAAAACATAAACTCATAAAAAATTCTTACCCAGCTTTTTAAAGTGTCAATAAAATCTTGTGGAGTACTCTGCAGTCGTCTCCAACTAATACGTACAACCAAAGTGGTGCCGGTGAAGCGTGAGGATTTTAAAGGTTGCTGGTTGAAATCCTCAGATAAATTCAGACACAAACAACTATAGTGTCCTCTGGAGTGACTTTCCCAAGCCCTGAATGTTAATCCTGTCCCACACTGTGGCAGCACTGGAGAGCTTCCAGCTGTAACTGTGTTGGGAGCTGGTCGAGTGTGAAATAAGCATCGCAGGAAGTGTTTCTGCACACAGAAAACACTGGCAGAACAAGTAAAGCTTTATTTAAGACTTAATCAAAGCAAAACACACTCACAATTAACACTGATATCGATCATAGTTTGGCATCGGCAGATCTCAGGTTGGGGTGAGGGATGCAAATTCTAGTTGCTTTATTTTACAAGATATAGTGTGAAGGTTCCCTTTAAACAAAGCTGCAATGACCCATTTGAGTAAAACTACCAAAGGTTTCCATAGAGACTCCTTTTAATGAGATGTACTAACACAAAGTTTTTACTGTTAAACATGAAATGTTGGATTTAAAAAATAAAAAAAAATCAGCCATATAAGCTGCTGGGAAGAATGAAGAGATTTAAACAAACTACCCCGAGAATTATAACAACGGAAGCAAAGTTACAAGTTCTATGAATGGTGAAGGCTCAAAGCTAATGTTTTCCTCTACAGTTAGGCACAATAAGCATAAATAAATAAAGTCAGATTTACTCAAACCTGCCTCAGGAATTATTAAGTACCTCACAGTGGGAATCCACAGACCCTGACAAAATCAACCTTGGCAGTTTCTGGGCTCTGGAACAAGACTGTGCCTGGCAAATGTATTCATATCCCTCAACGCCTTCTCCACCACGTGAAGGGAGAAAAATAGAAACCAAACACCGCCCTGAATTCACCCTCCCTGTGGGGAAAACATGGCTTTGGCAGCATCATGCTGTGCAGATGAAAGCTGGCCAGTGTTGACGGGAAGATGCGTGAAGCTGGTTATAGAGCAACCCTGAAAGAACATTGTTAGAGACAAGTGTCCCAACCTGTCCACTTGGTTAGATAATACTATATGGATTATTATCCCTTTAATTCAAGGGATGATTATTACAAAATTGCAAAAGAGGGAATCATTCACAATACTCCACATGTAGAGTAAATCCTCTCCGACTATGTTGCCAGGTCAGGACATGTGAGATTAAGACATGCTAAAATCTCCAAATACTTCAGATCCCCTCCAAGTGTTTATACCAAGCTACTTTAATCATTCAAACACCAAGTACACCTGAACATGCATTAATACGCACAGTGGAAACCATATTAGTGTCACAGCAGAAACTAATACCTACAGTCTCCCTTTATGTGTGCTCTGGCTGAGGGTACACAATCTGTGGTGAGGAAAATGAATGGTAAGTACTTTTATTGCTCTTTATCTCATTCAGAGGACTCTAAAGCGCTTTTACATGACTACATTCAGTCATTCGCACATGCTGGTAGGCTTACACTGTAGACACAGTTGCCCTGCGGCAGTCTGACGGAAGACTGCCCTGTGAGGCTACCATGTACCGGTGTCACACGGCCCTTTGACCACCAGCAGACAAGACGGGTAAAGTGTCTTGCCAACGGACGCAAAGACTGAGATTGGTCCAGCAACACGTTGGTTACAGGGCAAACTCATACCTTCTGTTTTATTTAGTTGAATTCAATGTGAAACTGCACATTGTGTGCCACGCTGTCAGCTACACAAACAGACAAGGATGCAAACCAAACTTGTCATTTTATCGTTTACCCTGTGATGACTGTCATCCAAGACGATGGATGACAGTCACCAGTCGTAAGGACTGGCAGCCCTTGGTGGATTTGCAACCAACGCTTTTTACAAAGTAAGAAGATTAACAGTCATGTACGATGAGTAAGATGCAGTCAAATATTGCATGATAGAGAAGGTATGGATAGAGGTCATGTCTATATTGGCACAACATCCATTCAATACTCCTGATCCTCACTTCCGATGTCCATCATGGAGCTTCAACATGATTAGCTATTGTAGCTAATTTGCATATTACCGGGAAGTAATTTGGATTAATTTTCCGTGGAAAAATTAACCAATAGGTGAGTCCATGAACACGCAGGGGTTCACTGTGCTCAAAACACTGTTAGTGGAGCTAAAGGTGGTTCTTCAAGCTATTGACTCAGCAGACTTAATCTGAGCAAGAATCTGTTCATTTATCCCTTTACTTCTAATTATTGCACTCTATATGCATTTCTGTATCGCATTAATAACATACCAACAGTTTTGTGGCTGCAATCTTATGATGCATAAATAAATCCAAAGAGCAGACTTTGGAAATGCAATGTATAATAAGTAATAAGGAAGGATTAAAGTGTTCCTACTTATGTACTTGAACAATAAAAAAAATTAAGTCTCCACATTAAAACACAATACTTTCAAATGCCACCACTTGAAATGACTAAAGTCAGTGCTGAATAATTAATTGATGTTTTTGTCTGAAGGCAGAAGCCGTGAATTTGCACCGTGCAGATCCAGGGCGACTTTGAGGACTCTATAAGCAGATCAATGCTTTTAGAAAGTGAAAAAAAAATGGATATAACCCTAAATAAAAACTACCCGAGGAGTATTCTGTCATTGCTCATGGATGTTAATAGGTTTTCAAGAGTGTCAAATCAAAATTTTGAAGCGCAGCCCACCAAACTTAAATAGATGAAAATAAATGTGCATATATCTTTTTTTTTTTTTACTCCGACAGTAATGCATTTCAGTAGTAGGAGGAGGCTGGTCTAGAGTACAAACCATTTTTATGTCGTTTGCAAGTCACCCAGAAGTTCATTTAACTTCCTGTCACAGTTTGATGGTTGGAAACCCACACTGACTTGATTCCTTTTTCTCTTCTTCACATTAATAACCAACACAGGGTCTTATCTTCGTGCCCAACTTATTTATTTTACACCTTCCCTTTATCTGCCTAACAAGCTACCTTTAGTCTTCCCTCTTTGCCATGGAAACCTTCTTTATGGGACTCAACTGGAATTATTCACAGTCTCCTCGGGACATTGACAAGGTCATGGGCATTTTGTCTCCCTACTCTCCTGGCTTCTGTTCTGAACCGTAATTGATTAGGTTAAGCAGCGAGAGAGGGAAGGTCACGCCTGCAGCGGGTGATCTGGAGCACTCAACAGCACGCGTGCCCACCGACACATGCTCTCCATCACCAAGAGACAACCACGGCGTGGACAGCAGGATCCACACTTTGAAATGTACCGCTTCACAATTAGGGTTCAGCTGCAAGACGTTCAGGTTTCATGCAATGTGAGCCAGTTACATTCATTGAAGATTCATAAACCAGTCACTTGCACAACTGATTAAAAATCAATCTGTTGGATTAATATTTCATTAGAAACTTTTAATGAAAATTTTAAGATTTTTTTTTGTGTATTTATGAGGAATATGATTATTTACACCAACAGCACTACAAATTTAATTTTGAGAAAGTAATAACTAAGTGTTACTTTCACTTTTACTTGCTAATTATTTCAGGAAGTTTCAGACAATAAACACATCTTGCAACTAAAGATGGCAGCACTGATTTGTACTTTGCAGCTACAACTCAAAGGTAGAGTTTTCACTCAAAAGATTCAAACTGATCAAAGTCTATGATCTATGAAACATTTATCATTTCAGAAGGCTAAAATAATGGCTGTGGTCCGATTCTGAATCTTAGTACTTATGTCAGTCTAAAAGAGGAAAAGAGAAACAAGAGGAGGGGAGAAACTCAAAATATCAAAACTAGTTTGATCCACTTGCACAAACTGTCTAGACTCTTTCTGTGATTTAGTTTATTACCCATCACAGGTTTTATGAGTCAATCTGCTGGTTTGAGTTGGACTCACAGCTCACATTTCCTGCTGAATCTGTAAACACTGTTTTCTACTCAGTTCTTAGACACAAGCAACCCAGATGGCATTAATACATTTTGATATAAATCTTGCGTTTAACTTTCGTTTTTCAGTGCTCCTGGTGCCAGCCAAAGACTATTTGTTTATGACTGTAAGCGCTCACAAGCACAGGTTGCTGCTTAATAACTTAGGGTGGAGACATTCGGGCATCTGGCAGGAGACACCAAGATAAATAAAATGATTTGGTTGGTTAAACTGTCTCCATACAATACGATCCTCCTCAAAAAACTTAGAATAAAACATAAGAAGGATCGATACGCTGGATTGACATTTATAATGGCCTAATTGTGTGAATTTTGCTTTTGGAAAAGCAAAGCGGTTCCTCGAAGAACAAGTTAAGAAGATGCCTAAACAACAGCTCTAATTAACAACTTGAACCACGTTGGTGAAAATTTCCTATTGGAAACTGGCCGCTGCTGGCTTTGGACCGAGCCTCTTGGATGTCTTGGTAATTCCCCGCTTTGGATTCAGAGCAGGGCACTTCTCAAAGGAAGTCTCCAAGTGACGCTGGACACAGGTCCGAAATGTGGAGCAAAAAATCAGAATCCTGCACAGCTTTGCACAAAAGTA
This sequence comes from Poecilia formosa, assembly GCF_000485575.1. Classification (NCBI taxonomy): domain Eukaryota; kingdom Metazoa; phylum Chordata; class Actinopteri; order Cyprinodontiformes; family Poeciliidae; genus Poecilia; species Poecilia formosa. Next base: position 560,290 of record NW_006800191.1, on the reverse strand, counting down.
AGCAAATGCAACATGCAGCGTGAACAATCCTGGCTCTGATACATTTGGGGAAGGATTGTTCCTGGATTCAAAGATTCTGTTTTACTGAATCTGTTTTATTGAACAGCTTTTCTTCCTGCAGTGCGAGAGGAGATGTCAAGAGTCGCTGATCAACCAATCAGGGCAGAACTGTGGTTAGCGCTGCTATGTCACTATAGGCAGCAAACAAAATGGATACCAGTATTGCTTTTTATAAATGGGACTTTATAAAAAAAGTGTTCATTTCCGTCATAACAAATACCTTTAAAGTCAGAGGGTTGTTTTCAGATTTAACACAGTGAAAATGTGTTAAATCTGCTGCTTTATGGTTTAAAGCAGCAGCATGTAACTTTAATAAAAAAAAAAAAAGTTTTTTGTTGGTTTGTCAAAACCAACACGATGTTGTGACAGTATCATATGAGACAAACTGAAAAATAAAAAAAAATCGAGCTCCTCTGACTTCTCCACAGCTCAGTCAAAATGTGAACGGGCAGGAGAAGGTCTTAGTGCTGTCAATCACCCTTGTGTACAACCCCCACTTTGGTTGTACACAAACAGTTTTCCTGTAATGGCAAGTTGCACATTTCACTAGCACGAACCTGGGGTTGATTAACAGCAACAAGACCCTCTTCCTGGCTCTGATTGGTTGTTTTTGACCAGGAGCAGCATATTTATTCAGACAGCAATAGTAGTTCTTTACACCCTTGTCCCTCAGTGGGGTCAGGAGGGTTGCTGGTGCCTCTCCAGCTAACGTTCCGGGCAAGAGGCGGGGTTCACCCTGGACAGGTTGCCAGTCTGTCGCAGGGCAACACAGAGACAAACAACCATGCACACACACACATTCATACCTAGGGATAATTTGGAGAGGCCAATTAACCTGACATGTTTTTGGACTGTGGGAGGAAACCGGAGTACCCGGAGAAAACCCACGCATGCACAGGGAGAACATGCAAACTCCATGCAGAAAGACCGGGGATTGAACCCAGAACCTTCTTGCTGCAAGGCAACAGCTCTACCAACTGCGCCTCTTTGCAGCCCTAATCTAAAATCTTCCACAAAATGTTATGGAAAAAAAAAATATATACTTTTTGTAGCACAATACCTGCTGAGGTTGCAAAATGCTGAATAGCTCCATGGGGATGAGAAGTTGCTGTGACTAAATCTAAAAGTCCAGAAAGGACATTCTGTGGAGACTTGGAAGAAAACACCGCATGCAGGGGAAAGGGCAAACTGGATTTTTATTGGTGTGCACCAAATGCAGCTACTTGAGAAATAATTAGATTTTTATTTCTATTTAATGTGGACATTGCAATAGAACCGATCAAGCCAAACATTATAGAGAACAGCTTAAAAATAAAGCCCAGAACACACACATTGTGAGGTGGATTGGAAAGAATGCTGAGCCCAATTTGTGCTGCTCGGGTGGCTCTGAATAAGCCTGACTTCATTAGTCAGCCCAGAATTGTTCTAGAGTGGCATAAAAAACTCACCAATTTGACACAGGCAGACTGGATGAGGGTACAGCAAAATCTGTGGGAAGATCTGAATGTTGTTCCCTTTTTTTTAATTCTTCCTTATCTCTTTGTATGGAAGTCAGCCAGCCAACACAGCAAATCCAAAAGCAGCAGCTTGCTGGCCCAGGTTGATACCATTCAGAATGGAATATCAAAAACTGGCAATGCTCACAGTGTGAGCAAGCACAAAACAGGAGAATCCAGCATAAGCATACAAAATATATATATTTTTCTGTTGAAGAGACGTTGACATTTCTGGTCTCAGATGGTGTTCCTGGAGAGATTTTTAAGATAGAGCGGAGAACCAAAGAAATGGTAAGATATTGTGCAACATAAGGGGGTGGTCTAAATGGAAAACTGAGCATGGGGTTGCCTTTCATCCACATCTCAGTAAAGCTTATTCAAACAAAGCAAAAAAATTCAGTAATAAAAAAAAATATAAAAAAACAGGAGGAAGGATGATCAGTCCTCTGGAGGCTTTATTTTCACTCGGAATAGTCAAGAAAAGAATAGACGTATTTTCTGTTGGAAATGTTGTTTGGCATAAACAATTTGACTTTATTTATAGTTTCACGTACATCTGCTATTCTGCTTGAGATGCTTCTTTCAGATTCAAGCTGCTGGATTCTGGCTTAAACTTTGAATTGTGAACAAGACAATAAGGTTTGGATAAGATGTTTACTAAGGTTTTACAGACATGGAGAAGTTAGTTGGCACCTTTAAATTAGTCTTGTTGTTTTAAATCTACATAAGCAGTGGAGAAAAACAATAATATAGGAAATAGTTGTAATGAACAAAGTCAGTGGTGACAATCACTGATATCCCTACCAACCTCATTTTTAAAACACTTATACAATTTAAAGTTTATCACAGCTTCTAGTGCAACTTTTAAGCCATGACTTTCTGATTCTCATGGTTATGAATATGGGATGACACACATGCTAAGTTAAGGACTCTTACTTACATGGCTCTCCACCACGCAGTGAGCAAGATTACAAGAGTTTTAAGGAGGACCTCCAACACTCACTGTCATATAATGACATCTTAGGGTCAATTTCACTTGGCAGATCTTGATGCTCAATTTAGATTATTCTTGCTGAAATCTTTTTTTTTCTGTGGATACATAGATATAAAGGTGACATTAATTGGATTTCTGTTGTTTGTGAACTGTACTGAAGAGGATCACGACCACTGAAAAAAGAACGAATTCTGACTTTTTTCCACAAAATTCTGACTTTTATCTCAGAATTCTGTAACATGATATCAAAATACAAATAAATAACCAAAGATTCTTAGGGATATGTTATCTTAGTATGTGAAAAATAATCAGAATTGTATCTTCCTTGTTGTTGGATCTGTAAACCTGCACTTTATCCAGACTGAAAGCTTGTCCCAAATGTATTTGTAATAGCTGAGTTTTGAGTCAACATAAACAATTTAAACATTTCTGATTCTGAGAAAAGAGTGAATGTTTTAATTTTGAGTAATATAGGAAAAGACTTGAGTGCCTTTTTGCTGGAAAATTGGTTATAGACAGTGTTAACAGCAGAGTTATCAACTTTTGTGCCACCTGTGACTTTGTAGAAACTATTTCTCCAGATGTGGTTATTTTCACTCACTGAATAAATGCAATAAAATAAAAGGTGGTAGTTTTGAAAAAGTTTCAGTGTGATATTATGCTAATTCCAGAGAAGATTAAATTTACAGTTTTTTATTTTTTTTTTCGTTTTACACGACTTTTTCACGGGTGCATTGCCAACAAATGTGTCTGTTCCTGTGGCAAACAAAAATAAAAGCAAAAACATAAGTGAACGCTGAGGTCCCTTTGCTTTACTGTGTCCTTTGTTTCTTTATCATGCAGATTTTAGCAAAGCAGCTGAGGGGATTTTTGCTCAGTTTGAGAATTCCTCCAGCAACCTTTGTGAGGCGGGTGTTATTTATGTCCCTCTGCATTCCCACTTGATTAGTTGTGTCAGTTGGATGCATAGCCGTAATTGTCCTAATTGTTTTAAATGGCCAAAGGGTATTTCTGGTGAGGCTTGCTCAGTTTTTCACCAATCTTTTTTTTTTTTTTCTTAATGCAAAGGCTTTGAATTTTTGTACAGCTCAATCATCATATATTAGAGGCTTTAGGCTGAATTGATACAGATTTACCTTAATATAACAGAGTAAAAATCTCATATTTATTTAAAATGTAAGGTCTTGTCTTACTAGAACTTAGTGAATCAATACACAGGATAAAACAGCATTTATGTGATAATCCATGGAACCACAGGCATTTTACACTTTTGTACCATGTGAATTATTAATTGCTCATTCATTTGAATTCAGCTGCTGTTTTTAATTCGGTCTGGCTGACCAAGGATCAGCACGACTCAGAGTCAAGATATATGAAATGCCGAACTAACAGCTGCATGTGAATGAGGAGCGGGGGCTCCGCCATCCAAATGCAGGGAGCAGCTTGGAGAGAGGCAGGCCGGAGCGATGATGAGTCCATCCCTTGCGAATAAATTGGGGTTGACTTTGTGAGGGCCTTGAAGGAAGGGAAAAGGAATAGAATGAGAATGTGCTGTTGCTACGCTGCAGGATTATATTCATGGAAGATGAGGGACGGTGGTAAGTGGGGGAGGCCGTGAAGCTCCATGAAACCCGAGCGCAGGGAAAATGCAGATGACCCCAAGCGACGGCCTGGCTTCGCCATAACAGCAAAATCATATTCAAATGGTTGAAAAACTCTCTTCTCCGTCGTCTTGCAAGGTTGATGAGCTTTGTTTATTAATGTAAACAAATAAATCATTCAAATCAGTTTGGCACAGCAAGTCGTCCCTTTTCCCGTTAAAAGATTTATGTAAACGATTTAAAGAAGCAAAGTGACGGGCCATTTCAGATACAAAAAAGTAGTAAGAGTCTTTAATGGCCCATAGAGGGGAAATTTGGGTGTAACAGCAGCATCAGATATACAGGTTCACAGGAAAAATTATTAAAGTCTTGCATAAAAATATAAAATGTTTTTATGCATATTTTAATTTAGGATTATCAGAAAAAACCAATAGCAAATAATGCAATCAATAAATAATTTTAGCACTGATTAATTTAAAGAAAAATTAAAAGGTACAACTCAAATTTGACTACACTACTTATACCTTGATGTTATTTTTTATAATAATGGAGACTATGAAGTTAAAATATAAAACTCAATTTTAAGGTGAAAGTTGTTTTCAAGATGGCAGACACTAGTTTCAGTCTGTCAGCGTTTAGCAGCAGAACTCCAACTACAGAAGGGGAAAGGAGAATACTTTCACTTTGCGGTCCAGAATCAGACTATGGGCTCATTAAGGGACTCAATCAGTCCAATTCCCACGATTCTGTTTGCTTAACAGAAAAATGTCAGCTGAAAAAGCTGCTGATGCAGCAGAAAGGTCGTATAGAAAGGCTCCTGGTCTGGCCCACGTTCCAGAATGTGGAACTGCATCTGTACTCAGATACAAAGGATAAACAAAGCTAAATCTTGGATAATATATACATATTTTAAAGCAAATTAGACAGACATAGCAGTCCTCAATGCAAGCATGAAACTGAATGTCAAGCAGTGGATCAGGCTTGACTGAGTCGGACACAGATTCAGCTTCTGAGAGCAGCAGCCATCACAAGAGAATGATCATCCAATCAAAGGCAGACTTTGCAGGTGACCCCAATGACCCCACTGAATTTAGCATTCACTGACACATTTTTTAATTATTATGTTTTTACCGTATTTCATAAACTAGAAAGAGACCAAAAACATCAACAAACTAGCATTTTAGGTATTTGGGTTCATTTTCTCTTTTGAATTGCTGGCTGTGGTTGTTTTACCCTCCACTGAATAACACATATAATCACTATTGAATATGAAAACAAGTTCATATTAAAGGTTTAAAACATTAACCAATATTGAAAGTAAACAACTTATAGTTTATTATTGGTGTTTAACAAGCTTTTCAGAATCTCTAAATGAGCAAAATAAGCTCATTAATATTTGAAGTGCATGAACAGAAACTCAGCATGGCACCTCAGGTCATCAAAACATTGATATGTTAAATACGCACTGAGACCAGGGGTGTGGGATAAGAAGTTATTATGCCCAGACCTCTGGTCCATCAGGGGTGTTTAAGATAAAACTGAGGGAAAGCAGCTCTTGTGGGTGAAAAATGAGATCAGCATGTTTGTGAACGTTATCATTACTAAAATCAATATGAGCTGAATAAGATGTAGCTCTAAATTTTGTAGCACTTAATTTTTTTTTCTATCTTAAGATTGTTTTTGCCATTGGCATCTTATTTTTGTCTCCCTTTAAAAGGGCAAAGCCTCATTTGAATATTCATAAACAGCTCTATCTGTAGTCCTCTTTGAACGCATTAGTGAAAACAGAACGTTTGCTTTTCATTTTGAACAAATGCAGCAGCAACATTGCCATAAAAGTGCACGGCTTTCTGAAGGGGGTTGTTCAACTTGAGAGAATAATAAATCCTCTTTTTAAATGTAGCCATGAAGTTGAACAATTTAATTTTTTTGGACCTCCCATAGCGAGAAACGGTGCTAATTACCATTAGATTGCCTCAGCATGATGAGATGAACCGGCATCACACAGGTGCAATTGTCACATTGTTTTGTTGAATAATGAAGGAGCTGACATTAACTTGTTTCAAGGGCTTGTTAAAATTTGAGCAGGAAAACCAAACTTGCTCTTTGAAAGGTCTCATGAGCAAAAAGGTGAAGGTTTAAAACCTTCGCTGTGATCTAGTGTTGGCGAACGACGACGAGCGAAACAGGAACATTTAAATGTCTGGTTTAGTGTTTGATTTAAGAAACAACACTGTGAGCCTTACATTGAGTTAACCATTTAACATGAGCCAGGCTGGGAGCTTACAGCAATGCATTGTGGGTTCAATATAAATGACATTTGCTGCACTATATCACTGCATCATGAGTACAATTATATTAGTATCTGTTTTGGAATTGTTACACAAGAATATTCTGGAAAGACACGACAAATGTTTCTTTGAAATTTTTTTTAAGCCCTTTCAGAACTAAGGAAGACAAAAAAGATAAAACTTGGATGGTATTGTCAATAGAGGACAAGATATATAAGTAAATGAAGCATTTAAGGGCATTATAGAATATGATATTTTAATGCCAAAACTGAATTGGTGGTCAAGAGTTGTAATCTTTCAAGGGCCAATATAGTTTGAGTGATTTTGACTCCATATGTCTAAATATCAAGTTGGTGGGTTCTCACCAATAACAACACACCTTTAGTACATAAAAATATGATTTCATATTTATTTCTACTACTGGTAGATAAAAATAAATTCAACTAAAGGTGGCAATTAGGCAAAACTAACACAGCAAGGATTTTCTTTACTCCGATGAACAGGTCGACTTGGAAGAAGTGAAAGCAAAATGGCCAAGCAGCTTGTGACCTTCCTTGTCCAAGGTCTGCCGCCACAAATCAGTAGTTTCTTCACTTGCTAGACAAGCTCACGTGTTAGTTGATGGCATTGTTTTCCAAAACCACTCCATGAACTGCCCCTGCAGCTGTTTTCTGTGCTCAGAAAGACAAACTTTGCTTTCATACCACAGCCCCAAGGCTGACCCTCATTTGCATACGCACACAAAGATGAGGAGACCGCTAACATCTTTGCTCATGTTTGACAGGAAAACTTCCGTCCCCCATGTAACATATGCAGTGTGTGGTCACAGATTTACCCTCTACCACAAATTTACAGTTGCATAACTGACCTTACATTTAGAAATGACTGTTGCCTGTGGTTCGATTTGTGATGACGAAATAATCCAACATGAGAAAAAGGAGTTATGCTTATTCATGCTACACAACGCATGAATAAGCCACAATTTATTTCTTTCAAATTCAAGCTCTGAAAACATGACAGGAGGTATTTGTTCACAATTATCAGGTTTTGCCATATTTCAGAGCCTGTGAATTGTGAGTAATCCTGTCATGGTGCACAGTTGTGGGTGTAGGAGTGTGACTACATGGAAGGGGGAGAAAGGTTTAAGGGGGATGCCAGCGGTCTGAGTGGAGTACACAGCTTGTTACCCAGACAGGAGGACGAGTGGCTGGATTCATGGTGAGGAAGACAAGCTCCCTGCAGGGGAGCGATGGCGGTGTGCAGACGGACAGCATGATAAATGAGGGAGGAAAGCTACAGGAGGCCATAAATCAATATCTCCTCTCCTCTTCTCTCTTTTAAGGTTGATACTCCCCTACCCATCTTCTTGTCCTGTCTTATTTTAAAGATGATGGAAGAACACCCTGAATTAACACACTGCCTGAGTTTTGACTGTCATGGCTTTTAAGTTTAAGGCTTGCAAAAAAAAAAAAAGAAATGGAAGCATGAAGATAAGCTGCAAGTCAAAAACAAATCAAAACAAAAAAGTAAAAAAAAAAAAAAAAAAAACCTTTCTGGCTTTCACCAAAAGCTTGCTTCGCCAACACATCAGAGGAAGGGAAACAACGTGTGTGAACTGCGTATTCGACTTGACATTGCATCATTCATCAGCTGTTAGTTGGCACAAGGTGAACTCTGGTCGCTGACCAGCAAATTCCCAGATAAGATATGGTTTCCCAGACATCCCTGCAGTTCAGAAGCAATTTCTGAGGAAAAGCTCTCTTCGTCTTCCTCTTACAGATGTCCACTGCTCTGGTTTCTAGGTTGTCACAGAGATTTTACATTCTGATTTCTCCAAAGATAAATATAACCACATATGAGAGTTAAACTTCATCCAGAATAAGAGTTTATAGATTCCTAATATATCGTTAGTGAAAAGGTCATTACCTTTGTAAGCATCTTTGTCCTATATGTTATATCTTTATTTTTGTGCTGCATAGATTTTAATGAACCTGCAACTAATAAGAGCAACAAAACATGGGTTAAACATGTCTGAAGCATGCAGAAGCAAAGGCTCTGAAAAGCTTAAATATATCATTTGGTTTATATTGCATAATAGAAAATTAAGGCATAATGTAATATAAAAGATGGCTTTGGTTTCGTGACATCAATTATTAGCTTGGACCTGTTGTCATTATGGTGCAAATTTTTGTAGCAGAAACTTTCCCATGAAGTAAGAGTGAACAGTTAAGGTGATGCATTTTCTTAATGTAAAAACATTAACTGACCATACTGTATGCCACTACAAAACTAATCCAACCCTTCTACCTTAGGAATCCAATAAATCACCATAATGATGCCTCTGACTTTTATACAATCCAGTTTTGTTGTGGGAACGCTTATAAGTAACCAACATTATCTTGTCAAAGGGTATAAATCGATGTGTTTCGACATGTTGAAATCACATACTGCAATGCACTTTCGCTGAACTTTTATATGTTGACAGGCAGGGCGAGGAGAGAACAGAGGAGCGACAAAATAATTCAAAGTAACCTTGAAGGCACTGCAAACATCTACAGTACAGATTGAATAATCTGTCACCATGACAATTAGTTGTGGACTTTGTAGATATCTATGGCGTCAAGACAAACAGCCATTGTAGAAAGAAAGTCATGTTGTAGAGGACGGTGGCCCAGCCCGATGACTACAGAGAGGACAGAAACTAACACTGCACCTCTGCCTGAACACACCATAATGTCAGGTTCACACAGAAAGATTTCAAAATTATCAGTTGATTTTCAAAACCAGAGAGACCACACACAATTATGACAGATTATAGATATAACAGGTTTGTTCCCACACCGTGTGGTGCACAACCAAACAGAAAACACAACACTCCAGACATCAACAGATTATATTCAAACATTCAGATGCAAGACAAAATCTTGCAAAACCTCTCACGATCAGACTTGACATCAGAGTAAACAAACATGTCCGAGGAGGCAGAAGCAATAGCGACAGTTTGGGGAGGATTTTTAACAGCAAAAAAAAAAAAAAAAAAAGGGGGCATCCTCAAGATTGTCATAAGGGGAAAATCCAGTATGAAAATCGGTATGCAAACCAGGCTGAAGAGACTGTAAATGACTTGTGCTACAATGCATTTGTTTACATTTCTAGAAATTAAAGTGTTAGAGTGTTTAACTCCAGATCTAAATCCGAATGAGAATCTGTGACAAAATTATTCGCCTGCAGTTGTACACTGAAAACAACAACAAATATATTTGTTTTGCATTCCACTATAATGCATTGTTTTGCTTTTGTCTGTGATATAAAATCTTCATAAGTTCTATTTTAAATTGTGAACACAAAATGCAAAGTACACTGGGTATGGGTGATTTTACAGGTCGCTGTAGTTTTAAAGTAATTTCCATTCAAATTGGCATTTCAGCTTCTTTTCAGAGTCTAAAAATAGCTGGCTCTAGCAAATGTCTTAATATAACCTTGTCTGACTACGGTTGAGTTCCAACAATCACTACAATGTTTTACTGATACCAAACATGAGCATCAGTCAATCGCAGTTTCCCAAAATTTCTTTAACCAGTTCAAAGATCATCTAATAAGCTATGAACCTTATGTAGGGTGAAATGGTAAAATCATTAAACAATTGTTATTTTTCTGACTGTAATGAGTGTAAAAACTAATCTGGGTACTTCCTAACATTATGGTAGCTGGAGCAGTTTGTTTGTTAAGGAGATGTGGAATTAGGTCTTAGAGTACGAGGCCTTTGCTTGGCAGTTCTGTACATTCAGCAAGAGTTGATAAAACTGCTTATAATGTCCTGCCTGCTATATGGAGCTAAACTAGTATGTCATTCCTGAAGGTTTTGGAATGATATAAAGCATTTAGGTTGGTGCCAGACTTCTATAAAACTCTTAATTCTCCATTCTGATGTGGTAATTAGGCAGAATATAAAACACCTTTTACTGTCAAGCTGCACTAAATGGTTAGTGGGTTGAGATGAAACACATGACAGGAATGAGATGAATAACACAGCCTGGAGTGTATTAAGGGGAAAATTAAAAAGCATTGAGAAATGTAACAATTTTTACCCATTTAAATAGAAATTCCCCACTGTTCATTGCACTGTCTGTGTTTTGAGGTTAATTCTAATCGATACACAAGGCCGTTTATTTCTCCAAAAATTACGTATCTGATAGATTTTTGTGCTTTTCATTTTAAGATCTCCGTCCTTTAGAGGTGTGCAGTCAGAGAGCAGCGACGGGGAGGGAGGAAGAGGGGTGTCTCTGCTGGGGGGGCCCCTACGGAGCATCATTGTTTTCATGCAGACATCCTGTGTTCGGCTAAGCTGATTTGAAAAGGCATTCGTGCAAACCAGTAACACCCAGAACACAGTGGCTGGCAGAGAATATACCAGCAGGACATCATCTGGCAGCGTCCTGGGAAATGGGTGGTGATACCGAGCTGCTGTGAAATTCTGATTAGAGACGAATACCATGAACCCTTAGCAACTGTTTTGGATGACAGAAAGGATCATTCACAAGCCAAAAAAAAAAAAAAAAAAAACGCTTAGAAGAACAAAGCATATTATTGGAACAAATCAAAGCTTGTAGAGTTTAAAAATGGGATTACATGCGATTTCACCACAAATGTGCCAAGAATTAGTATTTAACCGCCCTTCCCTCCATCACTCCGATACCCCCAAATAAAACAGTGCAACGAAACACCTGCTGAGTTTCTGCCACTATAAGCTACAAAGTGGATTGTCAACATTTGCTGGGATAATTTTGTGATTACGATTTAGACTAAGGACTGGAGTCGTCTTTTTGTGTCGGGTGAAATAACTGACCCATCAAACCCATGAGGACGTTGCTGGTTGCGAAGTGTTCTGTTTGAATGGAATAATTTCTCTCCTCCAATCTGTGCACTTGTGTTTGGAAACAGACAGAATTCTCCAAAGGATAGCCGAGAGGACGAAATGGAAGTTGTACATCTTGACCACGAGATACTCGTCCTGAATATTACAAAAGTGTGAAACACCAGCCTGCTAAGGCAACGTCTTCAAAAGAGAACTTTCTAGATTTCTGACAATGACTTGTGATTCTTCTAAGTTTGTTACATAGGAATAAACATGACATTTTAAGTCTTTCTCCATCGAGCTCTGTAGAGTTGAGCTTGAGAAGCAAACAATGTGTCATATATCATTCAAAGATGCTCCAATAAACGAGTAAACACAGAAGACAGTCATTTCTTCAAATTACAGCGCTCCGCTATCGACACGGTGGAACCGGAAATTCGTCTGTCCTAATAATCAAATGCGGAAGTGTAGCATGCATACAGCCCATGAAAGTGATCATTCATACCTGATCCAATACCTGACGGCTTGGTTTGATGCTCAGCTACGTGTACCTAGCTACCTACTTCCCAAAAATCATATTATTCATTCCAACCATACCTGTGAGAGAGTATTATTTGTCTTGTTTGACTCTTGCTTTCTCTCCTTCTGCCTGCTCCATAAACCTAACCATGACTGTGTCAAGCACAAATTTTAAAAAATCAAAAATCAACACAAGTGGAGCTAAAGTGGCAGCAAACTACCAATCAGATTTTCCAATCATTTTCAATCCTGATGTAGTTACGGGCTCTTTTGAGTGCCTTGGTTTTTCTCAGTCAAGGTGAAAAGAACAAAACTATGTAATTTTTGCTCAACCCTTTACTTAAAAGTCTATTTGGTGATTCTAATATACTGTAGTGCAGGATACCAGTACAACAGAAGGTATCTAATGTTTACTCCTTCACAAATTGATTATCTTGTTTACAGCTTCTCAGCTTCAATGCACACATTACAGGACAATGCTTTCCCTCTGAAAAGAAGGTAATCAGTCTGAGCTGGCTGGCTCGGTGATTTAAAAGCTCTCTACTTGAAAACAAACATCCAGAAAGAAATGAAAAAGATGAGAAGCACAAATTCTGATAGTTATTTTACCCTGTTATTTCATTATACTTAGTTATTTATAGAAAGGTTGTTGAACACAGTTGTTAATCATGTTGTGATTATTTCTGCTGGAAATAGTCCAGAAACGGCACAGTGGCAGGCTACAAACAGTCAGAGTGACTCCTTTAACCTTAACAGTTTTGGCAAAACTAAAGAATAATGTTTATTCTACCAAACACTTCTCCAATGACATTTAAATACAATCACTCTTAGATAATCTTGTGTATATTTCTCGAATTTGAACGTAGACACGCGTAGAGCTTTACTATTAGGTTCAATCTACAACAGTTTCAAGGAACACCTTCAAGTAAATTTTTTTTTAAATCATATCTTTATTTTATAGACAATATTAGTTGGTAATATTTGTAGCGCCATGTTATAGCACTAGTGCAGCTAATATTTGGATGGTTACCTCGAGACAAAAATTTGCCTTATAACAAGTGACTTTGCGACAGGCAACGTTTGACAAAATAACTCCATTCAATCCGACTTCCGAAGACCAAGATAGCGATCAATGACTTTTCCTGGTAAGTGTCTTGGAGGTTTCGGACCTTAATTACATGAGAATTACCTTTTTGTTTAGAACCCGATCAAACTGACCCACAAATATATTTTGTTCACAGAATTTATAGTAAAAAGCATAAATTAGTTGGGATTTGCTATGGCTTTACCACAATAGACTCGAATATCAGCTATCTTGACAGAAGAATAACAGTTTGATAAAAAAAAATCAAACTATGTGCTGAAGCGCTTTAGATTTTTGTTTTGTTTTGTTTTTTAAGTGCCAGTGAGAGCAGCTTTATGAACCAAGCAGACATCCGGCTTGATGCTTCCTCCGTTATTTACTCATGTGTATCAGGACTTCCCATGAGTGTCGAGCAAACAGAGTGGCCTGCAGAGAGCCGTCTCTCATCACATCCTTCCTTCGTACTCCCAGCAAAACCATCCACTGGCAAATATTTAACTTGAGATAAGTTTCAAATGACTAGGAAATCTAAGAAATCCAATTCCTTGGCAAAAAGGGAAAGGATACCTTCACCCTTTTCAACTGAAACACAGATTGAAAAAAATAAAATAAAATACGGCATCATATATCAGTTTTATCTATTTTCGAACACATAGAATAAATACATGGTCTGAAGATTAAATAAATACTGAAAAGAAATGGATAATTTAATACTGGTAAATAAAACAGTTGCCTTTTGTATTTCACACAGTTCACAATTAATCAAGTATTACTCTTAGTTCCTCTTAGCACTCATTTGTGGAAAATGAAAAGAATAGATTTTGTACAAGTGCAAATTTGTTACTCATCATTTCACTGAAATTTGATCATTTCTAAACAAAAATGTACAGTTTTGTTTAGAAATGATCTAAACTGAGCTCTTGGAAAAAAAAAATCACAAAAGTGGTTCTCTGAAATGAACAGCTGGATCAGAACATACAAATTTGAACATTTTTGTTTTCAGCTGTAACCTGAGTTGATTTCTTAAATGGGTGATGCGAGTTCTTGCCCAAAATGGTAAAACCGTTTCAATCATGTTTTATTTCATATATGTCCTGTTATTTCAGAGTGGGTACAAAGCTGTACAAAGTCTAATCACTGTGATCAGGGCACCAAGTCAAATTTTTACCATGATTTCGTATTTCTGATTTGCCATTTCATCTTTACTTCCACCATTTTGTTGTGCTAATAAACAAAGCATTTTGCACCTGTGCACATTAAGCCATTAAGCTATAGTTAATTTCTCTTTGTATTCAACTGTTTTTATGACTCTGAGATAGACAATAAAATATTCTCATATATCTTCTGAAGACTTTTTGATGAAATTTCCATTCATTTCTGTTCTAACTTCAGTTTTGACCAGTTGATTTTCATTACATATCCAATAATGAACTCTGATCAATCCAAAACTACACCTGATTCTCTGTAGTTTAATATCTTTAAAGACTTTGAAGGTCAGCTTGATTATTCTGCACTAAAATGAGATTCCTTAAAGCAGAGTTTGATCAAACTTTTTAATGCATTTCTGAAAACACAAAAGATAATATTCTCAGTGCTTTTAAAAAAATGGGACTTCCTTACCCTGTATGGTAGTATGGTCAAAACTGGACTGAAATTTTCTGCATTGATTACAGATTTGTTGAAAGAAAAAAAAAAAGTCAATGTTTTGTAATTTATTAATATTGATATTTCATCGCAACATTTCAGTTATAACGATAAGGTCATAAATTGTGAAAATGGTAGGTTATTGTAAATTATAAAACTAACCCAAATGTTGGTTTGTTTTTATTGTTGATTGGGAGTAGACAGAGAGGAGGTGTCCAAGAACCCAAAAGAACAGCATTAATTATTTCTGTGTCTTTGTTAAGAGGCATAACTTTTAGCAAACGTGGCATCTACTATCTAGCATTGCATTACCTCAGTGTGATAAGAGACCTGAGGAAAAGTTGAGGATTTATAAGTCTAATAACCCTGGGGTTTTGCATTTTATTTTTATGCATAAGAGGTTGCACAGAGCACAAGTTCTCAATATGCTTACCTTTTTAGTCTCATCTAAGGGGAGCAATGGCTCAAAGAACCACTGAACGTACCATACTAATACTCCCTCCCAATTGTCAATCAATTTTATGCACAACAGAACCAAACATTGCTCTAATTGTGTTTGTATAAGATCTACTTGGTATTACATTGGCAAACAGCACTGAACCAACCACTTCCACTTCACTGAACAAGAAAATAGGACCTCTGTTATGTTGGCAGGGGAGGATAAAGCTGCCACTCCTTGGGAGTTTCCACACTTCTTTTGGACAGAAAATTTAACCACAAGTATAAATACCAAAGGGACACTTTCCGAATAATAAGGAGTTTGACTGAGCCAAAACAGGGTGCCTTCATGTGTATATAAGGTAATTTTCTTGTTCAGCCTTGGGCAGATAGATTATGTAAACTTTCAAAGCTAAAAATGTACATATTTACAAGTTTTATAAATTAAAACTTGTAAATATGGGAATTTAATTTCTAAAACTTGGGAGTAAATTCCTGTCCAAATTTTTTTAGGAAAAAAATTGACAGATTTAATCCACAAATCGCATTTAATCCGCAAATGGTCAGCTTTTGTTTTCTGATGAAGAAAATATATGCAGTTGCTAAAACACAATGAGGAATGTCAACATAAAAATTCAATCATATCTAAAATTTATAATAAATTGAAGAAATTAAATTAAAAGTACAACTAAAAATTTAGAAAACAATCAGCAGTTCTTTTTTTCAAAGCAGTGAAAGTGCGATAAAATTAAGATTATTTCGAACTCAAATGCACTGGACAATTAATAAAACTAAGCATGCTACTGCAGTTGCTAGTAAGTGTAGCTTTAATGACTTTATTAATATGGAGATTTTAATTATTGGACAATTTCACCTATGTTCTATGGAGCTTCCTGAAGTTGGTCTCTTGCTCAAACTACTAAACTGTGCAGACATCCTTGTCTTCCAGGTCTCTCAGTAAGAAAACAATCAATCACGTTCGACTCCCTCCATCTCGATATTGCAATTAAGTAAACAAATGTGTGTTAAAACCAATAAAGGACAACATAAACAGCATCAAGTTCAATAACACAACTCATCACATCCATCACACATTGCGTGTTTCTTCCTACTTTTTTTGTAATCAGGCAATAGTAAAATTAGGAGATACTGGTTACCAGCACTAGTAACTTATCGATTACCAAGACGTATCCTATCTAAATTAAGGGGAACAAAGAACTGAAAGAACTTCTATTCAGGTGAAAGTTAAATATGGCTTTCATTTGAAAATCAACGATCTAGAATCTGGTGGAAAAGGACAGAAACCACATCGCTGGATTGGCTGTGGGAAGTTTCACGATCAGTGATGGTTTGGGGTTCCATGCCATTTCACTGGTGTTGGCTCATTGTGTTTCTTTCTGCGAAGAAAGACCAAACAATACTGATGACTTCAAGGTCACTGCCAAAGCTTCATGAGGTTCCATTACACCTCAGCAGCCCCACAGGCGGGTCACTGACAGGCCGCATTGATGCAGTAATTCATCCAAAAGGAGACCCCACCAAGTACAGAGTGACAGAAATGTTTTTTAGAATCTGACATGTCTGTCTAAAACGACTTGTTGATCTAATGTAAAATTGTATTTGTTTGAGACAGAATTTGGGGTTTTCAATAAATATTCAAAAAGGCTGAAAATATTTCACTTGGTGTAATCAATCTATGACTTTCAGTTTCTGAAAGAGTAACAAAAACTATTATTTCATGACATCCTTATTTTAGCCATACCTGTAGCGATCAGGCTGCAGACAAGAAAAAAGTTCAACATCAAAGTTTTTGCTGGCAACCCTAAGGTTATACATAAGATGTCAGACTGTAGAGCAAACAAAAGTGAGGAGCAAGCAAAAAAAATAAAAAAATCAGGAACAAAAAGAAAGGTCAAAGTAGGAATGCCTGGAAAGCTTGACGAAGGTTATAATAAGCTAGTCTGACAACAGACACGGGGAAGGAGAATTTTTAGGTGTTGAACTGATTTGCAAACCAAACATTGGCATTCCTGAATCACAGAATTACATCACAAATATTCCATATTTTACAATATAATGAGCTGCTTCCAAATTTGACCTTTTTTGATAAACGCTTCTGTTGACTAACGATAAATAACATAAATTATTTGTAACCAGATATAATTCCTCCTTTACATCCAAGTTTCAAGCCAAATGCCAGTGTGGCAGAGAGCATGCAGTCTGAGTGTGGTGTCAGCTTTAACAACTATTCACACTTTGAGTGAGGAGACACCTTTGGTACCGGATGCTGTTTTACCAGATATCTTTGCTGTTCTCTTCATCTGTACAACTAATCCCTAAAGTCATCCGCTCTACCTCCCTCATCCTTTCACTGTGGACACACACTGATTAAAATATGATGGTTTTGAGTCATATCAACTTTCATCTATTATTTCATTAGAAAACATTCATGGTTAGACATTTCTTTCTAGTGTGCTTTCACTGACGCATGTTGCGCATTACCTAATGACGCTGTAGTTTACAACCACGAACTGCTTCGTGAATTAAGCTCTACTCTACAAACCACCAGAATGGCTTCTTGATATATATTTTTAATGTTCATGTTAAAGTTCTCTTAAGTTTCAGCTCATTACAGCTTTTATTTTGAACAAACAATATGTCAGTAAGCCTGTCACAATAAGCAATAAATCAATTAATCGTATCATGAATTCAAATGAGATCAGTAATTTCCATTTGTGTGAATTATCGTTTTCTCTCCTTTTCTAACAAAACTGGACAACTGCTAAATTATTAATGTTCTCGATCCAAGTTATTTGTTTTTGCTTGGGTCCTCCTCGTCAGTCAGCCTCCTGCTGTGATTAACAAGCAAAAGCAGCTGCTGTGGTTGATCTGATGCAAAATGATGCATGGAGAAGGACTGGGGAGTGAAGCAGTTTTTCTAGCACAAAATTAACATTTATATTTGAATTTTTGTATGAAGTCAACTCAGAGAATATTTCTATTATTTTTATAAGTAAAAAAAAAAAAGCACTCTATTTTTGAAACCTGAAAACTCTCTGAGAGTGCTTTTTATTTTGAGTGTTAAAAAACCTTTTCCTCAGAAACTTCTCTGGCTTTTTTTGTTTTTTGGACCTTATTATGATGCAAGAGTAGCCACAACACTGATTCTTTTTCTCTATAGCTGGTTTGCATACTTACTTTAAGAAGCAAAGTATTGTCATCAGAATTTCAAGGAAACTTAGAAATACAATGTTTTGTTTTCTGACTGTAAAAAAATCTTTTTTTTTCTCCTCTCTTCTACAGCCTATGTTTCTCTAAAGAGGTCTATGAATAAATGTATACAAAAGCAGGCAGGTCTGTGTAGTTCCCTCTGTAATTGAAGAGCACAAATTCCTTTCAAACCTTCACTCTAAGTAGATCCATTAGTCCTCTGGCCACTGTACATGTCTGACATCTCAATCGGAGATATTTCTCAGAAAGAAGAGTGAAACAAATGCACCAAAGTTTTCTGTCATTCCTCCTGACAACATCACAGCTGTTTTTAACTTTCATGCAACAAATGAAGCTTGAAATTGCTTTGTCTTTTTTTCCTTCCCAATGGAACAAGTGTTTCAAAATCAGCAACCATGAAAGTAGATACAGACATATTATCCAGTAATGACTGACAGGCATCATGACATATTGTTGTTTTTCCATTCCAACAACGAAAAGGGAAGGGATTTTTTTTTTTTTTTTTTTTTTTTTTATGGCAAGATACAAATTTATTTCCAACAGTCCTGTATGTACTTTTTAATGTCGAGTTTTGGCAATTCAGAAAGCTCTATAGACTTGTATTTGTTTCTTTGATTTAGCTTTGAAAAATACAGAAAAATGCATTGAAACAACACGTAGCTGAGATTGATTCAATAACCTTTACCTGTGAGACTTTTAAGCGGAGAAATGCCTTTGATTGTACACTTCCAGGTACAGATATTTAGTTTACTCTTATCTTCCACATCAGGTGATTCTGTTATTTGAGGTGTTTTTCTTTTAATTCCAGGATTCCTGAGAGCAGTGGAGGAACATATGGTGTGCACAGCATGCATAATGACCCCAATCAAAGTCATCAATAATCATCATGTTCTTCGAGAAATTTATTTAACAGGAACTTGGATGAGAAATGAGATACTTAGTGCAAGACTAACCTTTCTGCAAACTTCATTTTAATGTCCTGGGGAAGTTTTAAACATTTTGTTGTTGTAGCATGAACCTACGAAGGTTTAAAAAGGACTAAATTAAATAAGTACATCATTAAATCATTAATTAAACATACCATGAAATAAATAAATGTTTCATTAAATGTTTAATTTAATATGTCATAAAATCATTAAAATACAAACTCATGATAGGCACTGAAGATAATTAATCAAATATGTACTTAATTATTTCATGGTTTCTGTTCTGCAGCGTCACCATAAAATTATTTAATCTGCAAAAGTCGTCCATCAAAGTCAAGGGGCGGGGCTATGGGCGTGGCTTAAACAGATCTGTTCAGCTCCACTAGCTTAGCCTCAATTTTTCAGTTGCTAGCATATGAAGGTAGCATTTAATCAAATTCTTCGACTTTACCTGGCGATGTGATTTTTAAAGAATGAGGGTAGTGAAGTGTTAACTCCGCCCTCAAGTTTGACAGATCAAATTATTTCACGGTGATGTTTCAGGAACAGGAACCACAACATAATTAAATACACATTTAATTAATTATCTGCATCGGCTATTAAAAGTTTGCATTTAATGATTTTATGACATATTTAATCAATTTTCAAATAATTAAATTATTTAAACATTTATTTCATGGTACATTTACTTAGTTATGTAATGATGTATTTATGTATATAATCTTGTCCCTTTTAATCCTCCGTATGAAACCGGCCTTGAAGTTGAACCTTTGCTTCTCTGTCATTTTAAAATCGCCTCCACTGCACTGGACTCTATTAGGTGTCAAAATACACAGTTGTGACAGTTAATCACTTCTTTCCTATATGTAGTGATTTTATTTCACTTTGATTTTATGCAGGTTATGTCCTATTATCTGGAATAAAGCATCATAATATTAAAAAGCTAACTATTCATTTTGTCAAAATTCTGGATAGCTGTGACTATTTTGCATGTTAAAGTATCCTCAATGTGAAAAGCAACATTTAGCATATCGGTTAAAAACATGTGACATCTCAAACAAAGACTTTTTCCAACTGGCTATATATGTATAATGAAAATGGCTGCTTTTCTGCCTGACCCGGGCCATGTCGAATGCAGCCTCACCGTGTGTTCCTCACAACTAATTACAAGAGAAGGCTTTTAAGGAAAAAGCGGGGCTGATCATAGTGATAGACTGCTGTTCCAATCATTTATTATTTCGACCATTGTTCGCAATGACAAGTTGTTTATTTTTTAGCTCTGCAGCTGGCAGCACTAGCTGGATTCCTCTCGTCATGAGAGGATGCTGAAGTGATGCTTAAAATAACCGTTTAGTCAGACAAATCCGCATTAGTACATAAAAAAAAAATTCATCCAGTCAAAACCCAAGAATTAAATAAATACTTAAAAAGTTTGTCTAATTTTGCTTTGTCTTGTCTGCTTACTTTACAAGGTATACTTTACAAGGTTTATTTTATTTTAAATATAACTGATCAATATTAGATGTAAAAATTATTCCTATAGTTTTAAGTAACTGTTTTACACTACTTATTTTTTCAATAATGTTAATAATAAGACTTCTTTTAGTAGTCCAGTTAAAAAGTGTGTGCAAAGTTATAATTTATGCTTCAGAATAAATTAATTTTGCTGAAGAGTCATAATACATTTTTGATTTTTGACAGCCGAGGCTTGAATTAGTAATAGTTACTGAAATGAAGGTAGTTTAAAGAGGCTGTTACTTCTAATTGAAGGAAGTCAATATATAATTATTAAAATGAAATAATTATATATTTCAGTCAGTTCAATACCTACACAGGGACACTAATAGACTACATTGGCATATAGTCTATTTACAAATAGCAAACAAGTTTAATTTGTTTTCCACTGATTTTCGATGAAGTCACTTCCAGCTCTGAATATATTTCTATTTTTGTCACTGAATCTAAAGGCATCACATTTATGTAGATGTTAGTTAATTCCTGGTTTATTATTCTATTGACGTTTTGCTAATTAATTTTTACCAGAGTGACATTCTTACATCAATGATTTTATTTCCAGTCTTTGGAAAAGATTTAGGCGACTAATAAAGTATCAGGCAGCACATGAATATGGATAAATCCTGAAAAAAATGACAAGAACAAAATAAAATGATGAATTTGGAAATTTTCATGGTTTGAAGTTTACTTTTCTGAAGCATTTGGCATCTTCTGGGTTATACTTTTTAGCACTTAGAAACTATCTTGAGGAAAAATTGCAAATGATATACTGGGTTGTGTATTTTTAGACTAAACTCAGTAACATTCAAAACTTTTCTTAAACTGTAAACATCTGCTACTTGTCAGCTTTATCAGCTCATTCCTTGAAAAATAACAACTTTTCAACATTTTTGAGCAAAATTCACAACTTTAGCCCATCTCAGAAGAAATGAAAAGTGCATTTCATGGGAAGCTACTTATAAATGTTAAGGTCAAAACGATGTGAAATAGCCTACAGTAACCGAACGGCTATGTAACACAGTAAAAACTGCTGGGTTAAAAATAACCCAATACGTAACCCAGCGCTGGGTCAAATATGGACCGACCCAACGCTGGGTTGTTTTAACCCAACTGGGTTGGGTTGAGGGTTTGACCCAGCACATTGGGTCATGGCAACTAACCAAACGTTGGGTTAAATTGACTTGTTTAAATTGGTTAAACTGACCCAAAATTGGGTTGAAATTCATAACCCAACACAAGGGTTATTATACCACTATAGTTGGATTAAAAAAAAATTATTTTAAATTTCACTATATAAAAAAAGGATTAAAAGGCATATGAATTTAAAGCTTCGGTTATTTCCACATG
>NW_006800191.1:528104-534694 GCF_000485575.1 Poecilia formosa | reverse complement strand
CGCCCTAAATCTCGTCAGCGACAATAGGCGACAGCGGGGCATGAGGCGTCTATCCTTATATTATGTCTATGAATCTACCCACCCAACTCCTGGCCCAACAGAAGTGTGCAAGATGTAGACTTCCGATAAATTTCTGACCCAACTCATGAGTTATGAATTTTGACCCAATATTTGGTCAAACTAACCCAACCTATGACCCAACAGCTTCAACCCAGAAATTGGGTTATGAAAATAACCCAGCATTTTTTACTGTGAAGCTTCGTCATGTTTCCCGGTCTGTTTTTGCTGGCCGTTATTTGCCTCAGGTGCCTCCATAATTTGTCTTTTCACAGATTTCTTAACCTTTTCTCCTCCATCAGCTCTGTACATAGCTGTGCCTGCATATGCTACTTCTACTGGATTGAACAGAAAGCCTTTTGATTAGTTTGACCACTGCTGCCATCTAGTGACTGGAGGAGTGTTAATCGTTTAAGAATAATTGAAGAGATTAAAGTTTCTTTTTGCTTGACGCACCCACGAGATCCACACAGCGCCATGCAGCTAAATAACATCCCTTCAGCAGCATCTTTCCTCCACGGGCGCCCAAATTTTCCACACTGCGCACAGAGGAAAATGTCTTTACAACCCGGATAGTCCCATAAGGAAATCATGGCGGATGAGCAACAGCTCCTCCTGGCATAGGTTTGCAAATTCATCTTTTTGATTCAACCCATAAAGATTACCGAAGTGAACAAATTGTCAGCAGTTCCTGGAAAAAGATAGACGAGGATGCATTATAAAAACAGCTGAAAAAATTTGAAACCATGTTAAGGCAAGAAAACGGATGCTAACGGGAAAAGTGGCAATCCAAGAAGAAACAAGAATGACCCCGACTTTTGAAGGAGATGAGTTTGTATGACTGAATTGAAATTATTATTTTTTTGTAAAGTGCCCTGACTTGACGACGTTTGTTGGGAACTGCTGCTATATAAATAAACTGAATTGGCTTTCATCTCTTGTAAAAAACAGAAAAATGTAGTAAGTCCTTTTTTTTTTTTTTACATGAGTCCCCATCACGTCGATCGCCATCTACCAGTCGATATCAACTAATAAAGTCAGATTCTCCTCGTTAGATCATTGTAACCTGAATATTCATAAGTACCTCGCCAGCTGAAAAAGTGTGGCAAAAAGTTTTATGCAAGTAGTTTGTTTAGAAAAACAAACTACTTGCATAAAATAAGTCTCATTTTAAAGACAACTGTGGAGTCACAGGTTTCTCTCTGCCAGCATTCACCCACTTCTGCATCATCACCTTCTTCACCCAGCACCTCTGAATTCAGCACAAAATGCCCCAGAACCCTCCAAAGACATTTTACATTCATATCCCCAGAGGAACAAGCCTGCAATTCCCCAGCATCCAGAGGAGGTAGACGTAGTTATACTTTGCTTTGGAGTACTTAATGATATATTTAAGTACTCGCTGTATTTTCCTCCTCAGAAAAAAGACTGTGCTTCAGAGAGAGAGAGAGAGAGTGGGCCCGGAATCGAGACGAAAATCCGTGAAGAACGAAAACAACGAGGATATAAGATTTGGCTGTTTTTGCTGATGTGCTAGAAAAAAAATAACAGTGGAAAAAAAACTGCAGGCAAATTCTATATACATCAGGTACTATATGAGGCGATTGGGGTCAGATAACTCAGAGTACTGTCGTTTTCACAGTTTCACAAGCCGGTGTTTTCCCTGGGAACTTGGCCTTGGTGGGGGGAAGACAGGAGGCAGGGGGGTAATATTTAGGGGTACGCAGATTAATCGGCCGATCTGCTTAATTTTGGGTGATCGATGATCGCGCAATACTGTTTAAATAACTACGCAGTGAAAGAGGCTTAAGTACATTTACCAGTTATTCAGGTGTTTCCAGTTAGCTTTACACACATGACCAAAGTCCGCTAGCATTAGCATACAGCAATAAGCCTTATTCCCAAAAATAAAGTTCTAGTCGACTCACAAACAAATAATCTGTTCAGCTCTTGAAAGTGAACAACATAGATCCATTAAAAGACACATTTTACTGACCTGTGGCAACAGACATGTTGAGCTTGTTAGCGTTGAACGTGAAGGTTTATTCTATTTCCGTTTGCCCATAAGCATACTCTGCCCACTAGAGGCTGGATGTGGAATAGCGCTGAACAGTTCAAAAAACGCTACAGGAATTCAAATATACGAAATAGGTTTTTAAAAAAGGAACCCTGATTGATTGATTGATTTACTTATTTTTTTATTTTTTGTCGATTTCTAAAATTAAGGTTACTTTTTTTCAGTGGCCCTAATCCTCCTCCGGATAAAACAGAACTTAAGATAGAATCAGAAAAAAAATGTTTGGTGCTTGTTTTCTCTTTATACTTAATTCTTTTATTTCTAACTTGTTTGTCACTCCTCTGATGGACTATTATATAAAATATTTTTCAGTGTTGTAATATCTGCTGGCATCTTTACAGATTACAATAAATCATCATCAGTCCAAGCTGTTTATTGGACATCCACTCTTAAAATAATTTTTAGGACTGTTTCCTTAATGCTACTCTGAAACATAACCCATAACACCTCTAAAAATAGAATAAAATATATCTAAATAATAGAAAAGGTGTAACATTAGCCAGTGTTTGAAAAATCAAGCCAGTAATATGTCTCTCAAAAGATCTCAAAGTAGCAGCATCTATGGTTTGTTTCAAACTTAAAATGTTATTCTCTTGCTTTCCTGTGCAGATTTGTTTTTCAGCATCAGAACATAAAGCATGCTAACATAAATGGTAAAAATCTTTGGCTAGGGAACTATTCCTTTTTAAACAAACAAAACAACAAAAAATATTATGTAAAGGCAAATGCAGTTACCTGAAAATAGTGTTTAAAATGGATTGACTGAAAAATAATGCTAACAACCTGAAACACTTATCCATCCACAAAGCCTCACACAAAAGGTACAGGGTGAAAAAGAGGCTGTGTTCAGCGCAGATTTTCTACATGAATAATGATTTGGTCCAAACAATGTGGGGGTTGGGGGGGATGCTCTTAGAAAACTATCCAGGTTCCTGGAAAATATTGCTGACGTGAAAGCACACTTCTTCTATTCTGTTTGTCTTTGCTGTGTGGCTGAACATCACACACTACCAAACATGTTTGTATGGTTAATTGTCATTTTTGAGGTCTCTTAGGTTTTGAAAATCAAATTTTGCCATGTAAGCCAGGCATGACTAATTAACTAAATAACCAGTTAACAATATGTTGTTTATTGTAATAGCTTCTTAAAGTTTTGGAAAATCAAAGTGATCAAAGGATAAAAACAGCTGAAACTGTTTATATACCGCAGCTTATTTGTGCACTTCCTTCAGGTTACCGAATAGCAGATCTTTTTTTAAAACTTGTGCTTTTAATTTACTCGTAAAAATTGTCACTTCAAGGGAAAATAAAGTGAGAGGGATATTTTTATTCAGAAAAAGGCCCTGCAGTAATAAAAAAAAACTGTCATCATCTCCTGCACCACAGAGTATTCCTTCCTGTCATATTCTGACCGCGGTGTCTCGGTGGTACCTGATACTAGGCCGGAGCTGAGTGTGTCTTTGTGAAATTCTCCCTCATATTTTAAAAGGCTTTCTCAGAGCTGGGGGTTCATATATTAGCTGGGAGAGATTCTTTCTTTTTAAGTCGTAACATTGTCAGTCAAATACTGGAAGTGTGTCAGTAGATTAAGCCATCACTGTAGCCGGAGAACACACCAGGCCTGCATGAAAAGATAGCAGCTCCAGCTGGCTCCAGTGTATCAACCTGAGGACAGGTGCTGCAGCTGCTGTAATTTTTATCACACACCTGAAGCTGAACAGAGTTTGATTGAAAGTGTTTCTTGTGTTGCCATCTTATTCACCAGAGTTTTGATGTTCCCCTTGTGTAATTTTGGTCCCAGGGTTTTGGCATAATTCCTCTGTATTTACAAATGCAAAAGAAAGTGTTGCCAGCCCTCATAGGGGTGATAATGCATAGGTGTGCCAACTATCCAGAGAGGAGAATAATGAGAAAAGACGTTAAAAAGATGAAGCGATTTCACACCTGGACGTTAATTCAGTTTCTGTCCTTCTTGTCCAGGAGAGATACATTCATCAAATGAGTAAAGAGCAAATTGGCTGTGGTTTTTACTCGATTTCTTTGAATGGCAATTTTACACTAGTCAGGTGGAGCATTATGACCACAGACAGGTAAGGTGAGTTACCTGAATTACCACCTAATAGACGGGATATTATTAGACAACATGCAAAAGCGTGCAAGTGTAAAGATTTAATCAAATTCGACAAGGGAAAACCTGGATCAGAGTAAAAATGCAGATTTGACGTGTTTACAAGGATTCATATCTATCAAATGTTGTCCAAGGATTGAACTGGTGAAGATTGAGGAAAAGTGAAGGCCAATAATAAGACCATGTGGTCTTATTAAGCATATAAGCTACTGCAGCTCGATCTCACACATAAGAAGGTGTGAGAAATCACATCACAGCTGTGTATAGGGACGCATTGCTGCAGACCAGCCTGGCTGCCTTTACTGAGCCTTTTTCCCTTTGTAGAACCATTTTTCAGTTCTGACAGGATGGATTACACATCTTCAGTGAAAGAATGTGGATTATCTGCAACAACTCTTCACTAATCCCTGAGTTTTTCTCGTTATTTAGTCTATTTTTACATGTGTCGTGTGTTTCTGTGCCCCCTACTCTTTTGTTCACACAGTGGAACTGACTTTCTTCTGGACATCTCTGTTTTTATTTATTTTTTTTATTTCCTATATTTAACCAGATAGACTCCGTTGAGATCTAGATCTCATTTTCAAGAAGGACCTGGGCAGAAGTTTGCAATACACAGCAACCTGGTTACAAAATAAAACTAATTAACACATATGCACAAAGGTAAAACAGTAGAGAACAATTTAAAAACATTTTACACAAATGCTACTCAAATATCATATTAATGAGCCAATAATTTATCCTTTGCGACTCTACAAACGGCTGTAATGGTGCTGAAAAAGATTCACTCACCTCCAGATCTTAGACGCTTGACAGTGATAGAATGAATTACTTAGGATTTATTCGGCTAATAATTACCAGACTAGCATTTAGCATTAAAATATAATTACCAGAGAGCTAAAATCTGCTTTAGAACTGAAAAACTTAAATTAACAGCAGACCAAATCTTGATAGTATTTAACACTGTTAGCTCCATATCATCAATCCTAGTACATTTGTTCTATTCAAAACAAAGCACATCAAATTTGATGTACCACATAAATCCAATATTCTCTCCACATTTACATTTTCCTAAGGTTTTTTCATATATGAGTACACATTGAAAGACAGAAAACATTGTGACATCTGCTATCGTTATGGAGGATCTTCTGTTTTCTGTTAAATACTGTCTTGACTTGCATTATCAGGTAAGTTAAGGTCAATCATCATTACTGAACATTACCTGTGGAAATAGTACATTTTTAAAAGAATACAAGGACAGTAAGCAGCATGGCATGCTCGGTACTTCTAAGTGGAGTGTGTATACAGCACTGAGACGAAATCTGGGCCAACACTTCGAGGCTGAAAAACTGAGAAGTGGCAAGAGGAAGATGTTATCTTCAAAGGAAAAACCTGGGGAAGTGAGGGACTCTTTAATTGTGGTTTCATTGCTAAAGCTGCAGACCCAGTAGGTGTTTGGGCACTGATGACCGTACCTCAGGGGTTTCCTGTCTTTGGCCCTTTTCAGCAAAGGAGCATGGAAAGCCGGTGGCAAAGAACTGATTGTGACCTACAGTGACAGCGGTGGTCCTACGTACATTACATGAGAGGCACAAACCTGGATGTCAGAAATCCTTTAGTGACCGAGTTTGAGCAAGCTTCTGAAGTCCCCCCTTTTTCTTTTCATGTCCCTCTTCCTGAACTGTTAATAAACTTCACCTGTGAGACTTTAAACTGACTCAGAGTGAATTTGTACTTGGAGCTTTAGAAAAGAAAAGAAATCTTTTGTGCCTTGTGTTTGAGGTCTGGAGCTTAGGTGCCAGGGTGGATTTTTTATTTTTTTTTCTTCTTTTTGGGAAAATCCCACAAACTGTCAGTGCGAGTTGAACTGTAAACAAAGCAACAATAGAAAGGAAAGCTGGTTGACTATCTGCACAGCATACAAAAAAGAAGCTGTAAATACAGCCTAACCAAATAAAGACAAGTCTCAGGGACATCTGTGATTACTGGCAATGTGACGCTCTCGTGACTGTGGCTTGGATTTTCAGTATAAACATATGAATAAAACAGAAGCTAGGAGAGGTGTATAATTCAGTTCAGTTTATTTATGTAGTGCCAATTCGCAACAGATGTCATTTTATGACACCTTACAGAAAAAATGTGTGTCCAATCATACGTACATTCCAATTGATCCTAATTATCAAAACTAGCATACTGCTAACCACATAGAAATTCTAATTGTAATGTGTTTTATGAGGTCTAATTGGTTTTAAAAAAACTTATTTTATCTATGGATAATTAAGCTAGATTGCTCTTAGTTTTGCTTGTGATATATATATATATATATATATA
>NW_006800191.1:461483-527814 GCF_000485575.1 Poecilia formosa | reverse complement strand
GGATGGATGGATGGATGGATGGATGGATGGATGGATGGATGGATGGATGGATGGATGGATGGATGGATGGATGGATGGATGGATGGATGGAAAGTGGTTCACAGTAGTTGCCATGTTAAACGGCCTTATCCCTCCCAAATCCAGCTATGATGTAGATTTAGGATCAATGTCTGGAGCAATGAAGGGAGATGAGAATCGAGTGGATTACCTTGGAAGGCAACGACCAGGCCGTCAGTGCAGGATTTCTCTGGTGAATGGATTTAGTTTGCTTTTCCTTAATCATGAAGTGTGAACCCTTCTCAACCACTGGTTTATAGATCCATTGAATATCAAACAGTAAAAATACTTGTAAGTGATCTCCTAGATTTTCTTTGAAGAAATAGTGTAATATTTATTCAGTTTGTTTTTGTAAATGTTACCTGAGATTCTGGATGCCACAGTTCATGCCATAAACTCTGTGCCTTCTGCATTCACTGCACCAGACCCATCTACCCGTTTGACAAAAATGTGTGATTTAGCAAAGTTATGGAATAAAATCTGCACTAACACAATCATTTCACGTCACATTCCAATCATGATTCTCTTATTAGACAACAAGTCAGCTTCACGAAGCTGAAATCTTCACATTGTGATTATTTATATTCAAACCGTGTGAATAGCGCCTATAGTTGCAGACATTCAGACAGGCTGCGAACCAGTCCTGATTGCTGTAAACTTATATACTGCTGTGAATCTCATGTAAAGCCTTTTGCTTACACTGCTACCAAAGACATCACCTGAGGACAGGATGAGAGACAGAATTAGGAGAGAACACATGTTCAGGGACTACAAAGACATCTTGCGCCAAAACCGGCCCATGAGGCAGAAATCAATCTCGGCGCATCTTAAACGATGTCTCAGTTCCCAAACTGCACCTACAGGACAGAAGAACATAGAAGAGCTTTGTCAGAACAACTGTGAGTGAAAATGCACTGGTGGATTTGTTAATATGGTTTATGGCAACGGAAAAGGAGAATGAATTTACCATAATGGAAAACAAATAATCCTTATCTAGATGCTAATCATTTCTCCTGGCGCCATAGTGCTTCTAAACTGATCAATTTTCTCGTGGTCCATGTAATTGTACTTGTCATTTACTGTTCTGTCTGCATGTATTTGTTAATTTTTCACCTAAAATAATTAATTAAGATATATATAAAGCTTGAGCACTTCTGTGTTTCTTCACTCAAATCTCAAGTGTGTGTAAACGAGACATCAATGTGCAAATAAAGAGTGAAAAGATAAGCGCAATTATAAGGTGAGTACTGCCTCAGGATATGTGTCCACAGGTACTTTTCTCTGAAATGGTGGGGAATGATGCAAATCTATGTTGAATGTCAAGTAACACGTAAAAGAAAAAGTAGAAGAAAACTCACAAGACAGGAAGAAACAGTTGAAAGTTGCTGAAGATGGATGAAGTTCATAAATAATTCACATCTAGGACAAAACTTATGAGACTAAAGTGTGCAGCGTGAATGTGAGATATTAGGATGAATGAGTGTAGGGTAATCCGTCAGCTGAGGAGACATCAATAGCTTGGGATGTAAAAGTGTTCAAAGGCCCAGTCAAAACATGGCAAATGGCCACAAAATTGAGGCCATTATTCAGGCAGAAAATCCCAACACTCCCATTTTACTAAACAGCTGTGTAAACAGGATACTTACATTAGCGAGCCATGTTTGGCCATAAAATACAGTAGCAATGAATGGAAGCAGCTGAAAGTGTCAACACATCTGGTCTGAATTTTACTTATCAAAGTGTTTCTGCTCTGCAGAAGCAACAAAATTGTGAAAATGTTATTTCAAAGTCTGTGAAGCCTCTTAAACTCCACCAGTCCATCTACAATTGTTTTCACACACCAAGGTGTTTTGTCCTAAAAAGCCATTTCAAGCTAACATTGACATGTGGTTGACAAGGGGAAACAACAAGTTGCTGCTGTGGCTAATAACTGAGAGCAAACATGACAGAGAAACCTGTCAAAGAGCAGTTACTGATTTAACTTAAAAATCTGATCTATGGACATGCACATTAAAGCAAGTTGATTTCTTACTATTGAAAATTGATGCTCAAAAACAACTTCCACGGTCACCTTGATGGTCTGGCTGGCGACTCACTGCCAGAGCTATCTGTCTGTGTTGCATCGTCATCCATCAGCCTGGGTGGTTCCTTCCCTAAAGTCAAGGTTTTAGTCCCATCACAGAAGTGACTTCCAACAAAAATAATGTTTTTGGTAGGTAAAAACCACTCTAAAGAACCTCTCCCACGTTTCCTATGTAGCATTATCTTTGATGAAAACAAATATGCTCACTTCATTGTTTTATGTGCTGCTAATAACTAAGCATAAACTCTACAAATCCCTGTTAGGGGTGTCTTTTTTGTCAATGAAAGCTGTTTTCTGTCCACAGTAGACAGTCGTGCTCTTCATTTTCAGACAACACATCATACTGTAGAATCAACAGCTCTTTTGCTATTTGGCAACATCCTAGAGGTAATGAGACATTAACTATGATCAAGAGGTGTAACGGGTACAATAAATCAACATTTGGGAATTTCAGCCCAAGAATTGATTATTACTTGTACATTTTTCTCTTTCTCTGGGGATATTGGTTGTTTTATAACAACTGAAAGTGAGCTGAGACAGTCATTTTAAGATACTAAGTGGCAGACATTCTTGGAGATAACCCAAAGTATGATTAACTTAAACAAATCTGAGTTAGGCTGAGACTAACTACATGATTTACAAGTCTCTATAAGTGTGCATGAGTTATTCAGTATTGGCCATTTCATTTACCATCTTTATGTCAGTTTTTGTTTGTTTTTTGGTTTCTGCATTCTATATAGCATCCAGCCAGTCTGGGCTGCTGGCCAGCAACATCTGCAGGGGTCTTGTGAGAGTGCTGCATGGAGAAAAAGCTCAAGATACCTGATCAGCGTGATGGATGCCTGTGAGAGTTGTGTGGCTCCGACACGCACACCTGCCGCCTGTGCCCCACTTATTGAATCCATGAATCAATTTAATGAGCAGAGGACAGGGTCAGGACTTCAATAAATACCCCACGAAGCTTTCAAATTTAATGTCTGCACAATGAATGATACTGTATGTTCAACAAACACCCGCAGCAAAAAAAAAAAAAAAAAAACTCCCACTGTAAAATTGCTTGTGGAATTTGAAGCAGACAGAACAATCAGGCGCTATATGCGATGTTGACTGGATAGGTTTCGTGCATAAACATTTTGAACATGCGGCCTGACTGCAAATAAGTTCAAACTCGGAGCAAAGTTTAATTTAGTTGTGTGCTTATGTGTGTCAGAGTAGACATGCGTGTGTGTGTGTGTGTGTGTGTGTGTGTGTGTGTGTGTGTGTGTGTGTGTGTGTGTGCGCGGCAGGGTGAAAGACCGAGACTCCAGAAAAAGAGTCAGACATCTTCCATTGATAATCAATACTGCAGCAGTGACCTGAGCATTTGCTCTGTGATTCATCCCATTTAGAGCTACAGGATTGGCTGCCTGACAGAGACAACTCCATGATTTCCCTCTGGACAGAGCACTGGAAAATCCACACAATTTAGAACATGGCGTCTTCAGCATGTACACATCTCTGATCCGTAAAGCTATCATCCTCTCCCCTGTGTTAGAGTCTCTAAAGCAGGAATAAAAGTGACTGCTTTGCAGCAATAATCACCTCTCATATGCACATGACTGATGTGCCTATTTAGTCACTTATATTTACGTGACATAACATGCTCTCCATCTTTCAGTAAAATTCCGGGGTAAAGCAATCTGTCAACATCCTGATCTCCGCATCCTGCGATTATGGAGTTACTTTCCTCTCTGCTGATTCTGACACAAGCGTGCATCCAGCCGCACGGTCACACCGAGGGTCGAGGACGCGGCGGAAAGGACGAACGGTCGCTATTTAGATGTCTGAGGCACCAGTATCCCAGCAGTGAATACATTTTTCTTCATCCGCTGGGGACGCGAAGGCTAATGGAGCATGAGAGTGGCATTTTCCTCGGAGTTGTGTGGCTGAGTCACGCCCCCGTTTGGAGAGAAGCTGCAGGCAACGGTTGTATGAGACTGGGACCAACAGGGCATGCTGTGAGAGTCTGGGCCAATTCAGGGGTAAACATCGATGGCAGTAATTGGAGAACAGCACAGCAGGGAATTTCATACATTTCTGCTCTATGTGGCTCAGCTGACAATATCTTGACTTTTCCAGGTGAAAAGAAGCGACTGCTTGTATGCCAGAGGTCTTTTCTGTTTTCTCACAGAATTTCCTGCACTCCCCCCTGGCACACATTTCACATATAGTGTGTTTTATCGTCGCAATTTTATTGATTGAATGAGTACAAAGCTCACTGGCTCAGAGCCGGTCTTAATGCAGTCGCTGCACAAGTGAAGAGCTTGTTTGGCTGCTAACACAACAAGCTGTTGCTGTCCATCATTTTCTCTAATTTAGTGGGGCTCCAGTGGAGCTATTAGACCAGTATTTGTAATTAGATTAAATCAGTATCATTAGTCACTCACCGTAGGTGTTTAAAGAACTCATTTGCAGTCTATGCATCGGTTCCTGTCATATTATTTTTACATTATTTCTATGTCCTTTTGAGATTTTCAATGTATTATATAAACAAAATTGTATCTTTAAAACTTCTGCAGGAGGAGTATAGAGGTCCAAGAGTGCCACAATTCAACATAAATCATTTGGTCATTAATTAATTTATTCTTTTACTAAAAACACAAACAATCAAATGCAAACATAAAGTAATAAATATAAAAAAATTAATACCTTTTTGTGTAAAATATAATTTTATTACATTAGCACTTCAACACATTCAAAGATTTCATGCTTTAATACATTGTGATTTATTTTTTTCTATCTGCCGCACGTTGCTGTAAATTTTAGTTCAGTTTTGTCAGCAGTGGGAAGCGCTATCTAAAGTTAGTCGTTTTACCTTAAAGGTGCTTAATCATAAACATTAGTTCTGCTAATGCTACAATGCTACACCTACACAGTATTTACAGGAGCTAATGCTAAAGCACTAGCTTTGCTTGGAAGACTGAAACCCTGGAGCACCAATAAGTGCACCAAATATTGCACTTATGTTTATATCTTGTTCTCTACTGTTTATTTTGTTCTCGTATCTTTTATGTTTTAAACAAAGTTAATGGGGATAAAAAAGACAGAACATTAGAAGAGGAAATGGAGCTGCTGCTTAAACAGCTTTCACCCACTTCTAAATAACAGCATGAATATGAACGTCTAACTACTGGAAGAATTTGTCACAGTCAATTACCAAAACTTAAACACATATGTTGAACTTTATTCGGCTTAAAGTTTACAAAACAGTCAAATGTAACCAGAAAAACTATATTTAGGGGAAGCTAGGTGCTTTAAATGTTTTCAAGATGCTAAGTAAAAAATTAGCTCTGCAGATTAGCGTAGGGGTGATCACCTCTGACCAATACAACGTAGGGATCTAGTCTGCAAGTCAAAGTGAATGTTTAAATTATTTCAAGGTGTACCACAGCATATGTTTGGTAAATTACGTTATGATTAGTTTTATTTCCAATGCAAGCTGTTTTTGCTTTGCATAATCCAGTGTGTTTATTCCCAGGAGGCAGAGCGATATAACTCATTTTAGTATCGTCCATGTCGTTCTTGTCTGTTGCTTGTACGCTGCAGCAATCACAGCGAAGGAAAACACAGAAATGCTGTGTGTTCACAGCGTTTTGTGAAGATAGCGTCAACGCATGTCGGGTGTATGTGAAAATGCCTCCACAGAGCATTACTGAAATATTTGGGCAAATAAACAGGGAATGGTTGGAGTCACAACCTGTGGTTCCACTGAGGTCCCTTATCTGTGTCTGCTGCTTATCACTCTACCCACACCAGCAGAAACACACAGAGCATATAAGAAAGTAACCTGAAATTATCTCCGCCAATGTATGTCGCATGACATTTTTCTGCTGCTTTTTTCTGCATATACCAGGTAAACCAGCGGATCTCGGACCCCAGGAGGTAATTTGAAAAATAATATACAAACAGTATAGCTTTATATGTTCTGCACCAATTTTTAGTGTCTCTTTCACTTGTCAGTTTTGCTCATATCAGTATGTTTTGTAATTTATGAACATTTTATGGTGGACTTATTCTTAATAACTGATTATATTAACATAATTCTACTTGACCGATTCGACAGGTAAAAGTCGAATCAGTCAATTAAAATCACTGCACAGACTGCAGCTAAACAGCCAAACGAGATAATTGGCTCTTTAACTGATTATCTTATTGAACAGAATCAAAGAATAATAGCTTTAGCTTGTTTAACATAGTTTGGCTTTGGCAAAAGCAGGTCGCCGAGGACAAATAAGATTTTAAAAAGTTGTAGTTTCTTCAATAGAAGTCGGACAGGAAGAAAGGAAGAACGGCAGAGAGAAGGAAAAAACATGCAACTAATGTCAGGGAGCCGGGAATCAGACCGGAAACTTGAGTTCTTTCTTGATTTGTCCTCTGGGTTTCATCCCAGTGTTCATTTCTTTCAGTAGTTTTCTTTTTATTTACTTCCATTTTGTGATTGCAGCCCATGCAATTTTGTTTTAAATGTTATCATATGTACTTGTTTGGGGTGAAATTCATCCTATTTTCAGCTATTTGATACATTTTGTTGAATTATTATATTGAAATCTACTCATTTTATTTAGTTTAGGTTGCTGTGGGTTCGGGTTGTCTCACCGTGTGTCTGCTGCCTTAAGTGTTTTGTTTTCTTTGTGTTTCTGTTTGGTGGATGCTGTCCGCTCCCACCTCTCTTCAGCTCCTGCTTTGTTTATTTCTTCTCTCCTTTCCTTTTCAGGTAAGTATTTTTTAGATATTTGCAGTCTTGAATTTAATGAATTGTCTTTTAGCTTACAATCTTGTCCCAGCTGTGATAAATACTTGAATATACATGAAGCTGTGTGCTTTAAAATGGAGTAATATTCCCAGGGTGGTGTTGCGGCGCTGCTTAGCTTTGAGGCATGACAACTTGCCGCTTCCGTAAATGTTTTTGCATGTATATAAAAAAAAAAAACTGTGGCAGCTTATATCATCTGGTTATAAAATTATGCAACAGTTTAATATGCAGTATAAAGATGGAAAAAGAAACATAAAACGAGCAAAAGTCATTTTAAAAATAACACAGAGCTGTTTAAAATGTTTCATTTGGATTGGAAGCAAAGCATAATTTTAGGGCTGGTTTAACTCTTCTATACACTTCTTTACATAAAGTAGACAATTAAAAAATACAGAAGTGGGTGTTTTTCACTGTAACATCAATCTACGAATCAAAGTATCCAGATATCTGAATCAAATTACACTCAGTATGTTGTGGGTAAACAGTGAGCAGTCAGTTGAAGGTAAGCACTGTTGACATTTACTTTAAGATCAACTGAAGCTGTAAAGATATGTTCATTATAAGCCTAAGCTACTTTCTACTGAGAAAAGTCTGAGCCAATAAATGACTCCAGTGAGCTTTATCACCCAACTTGTCTGCAACAAGACTTTTTTTTTTTTTACTTCTTTTATGAGTTTTAGGGAATCTATCATTTATTATGGGTGTATATTGGGCATGAAATGGCATGAAGCTGAAAAACTTCCCTGACATCATACCCTCCCCGGCGCCCCTCTCTCTCTTTGCAGTTATTAGCTCCTGACATTAGCAGAACGAGTGGAGTGAAATGTCTCATTTACAACTTTGGAGATTTTTGTCGGGCTTCTGCGTATTCTGCATTAATGATGTAAAATGACACAAAGTGCGCTGTCCTCGGGGAAACCTGCACAGACTTCATTAAAAGACGCTTTTAATGAGTCTTGATAATTAAGAGCAGAATATCAGGTGCGGAAAAGCTGGAAGCTGGACTGAAAGGGCTATAAACAATTTTATGCTCACCAGTCCAGGCTCTCAAACTGTCTTCTTGTTACTCAGCCATGTGTAAGGAGAGTAAGGCGAGACCAGCGGAGGGGATATTTTAAAGAAAACATTTTTGACACCATCTTCATTAAATGTTCAGGGGAATGGTGGTGTGGGGAGCGATACCAGTATAATGGCGCAGTGAAAAGCTGTGGTGAAGCCGAGTACAGATGTTTCGACTGCGTCTGCGAGCTAAATGTCGGAACATGCGGTGTATAGGAGCAATTTAGCATATTATCAACCTAAAGTCATTTATAGGCCACACCTGTGTTGAAATGCCAACATTTTGTGATGTAAAAATGCATTATAAAGTTTTCCATGTGTAAAGTGAAATTTATACTATATAATTCATATGACAACTAAACAAAAATACAAGACAAACTTCCTCCAAAAGTTCAGAGTAGGAATTATTCTCAATAAAGATGTTTGCTTTTGATTGGCATCTCTAAAAGGATAATGCAAAGTTTGAAAAAATTATCTTTTTCTTGTGGTTTTCTTAGTTATGAATTTTTTTTATATGTTATCAAACATGGCAGGAATGTATGCTAGCACAGCTGTTAGCTTTGTGGTCTTGTACCAAGGCCAGCCTGGGGTCTTTCTGGTTGGGGGTTTTTATGTTCTCCGTTTGCGTGGGTGAGTTCTGTCCAGGTACTCCTGTCCAAAAAGAACCATGATAGGTCTATTAAACCTCCTGAATGGGTTTATGTGCATCATCAGTGGCAAAACGTTCATTGGTATTGCAACAATTAAGTTCTCTAATAGTTGGTAAACATTTTGCATGTTCCCCCTGGCATTTTGATGCATTTGGTGATCAGATCCAAGTCTATGAGATGGAAAGCTGTCCTTTCTATTACTCCAGTCTTATTGTCCAAAATGTTAATATTACTTCCAGTCAAAATGTCGGTAAAATAAAGACAATTTGCGACAAACCAATTCCTTACATGCACCTTTACAACATTCTATAGAGTTACAGTTTAATATGTGTTTGTGTACATCTGATCTCGTGCTCCATGTGCAATATGGCAGACAACAGAAGATATGGTGCAAAGACGAGCATCAGACTGTGTTCTGTGTTTCAGAACTGGAGAAGGAACAGGACACGAAACGTTGAGACAAACTCCTTTTACCCTCATCAGTAACGTCTAGCTGTTGCCATCAGATTCCACAACATAAGAAAGATGAAACAGAACGCTTCACTGCTTTCCGCCTCAAGCTGTTTAAAATGCTGACTTATTGTTTAGATAATACACTTTCCATTATTGCACGTTTTTCTGTTTTTATAGCTTTTCATACTGTTGAAGATCCCAGAGAAGAAGTGTTTTTTTGTTGTTGTTGTTTTATCACTACACATGTAATTAATTGACAATAAGTTTTGATTTAAATCAAAATTATAATTTTTGATGATTTTGAATAATTTAAAATGCATATATTTTATTTTTGATCTTTAACTAAAAATGCTTACACTGCATTAGAACCATTTCTATCTTAGGTTTAGTTAAAAACAAACGTGAGCACAAACGTCTATTTATATTCATGACCCTGCAACAGTGCTGCATGAATGCACTTAACTCAGTGCCCAACATTAAATGGGAGGCAGAACAAGAAAAATCTGTCTTTGATTAATATGAAATTGAACATGCAATCCACGCGTCCCACACAGCTTTTGTTTTATTTGAGGATTTTCCTCATTTATTATTTGAGCCCACCTCTGGGTTTTTGCATTTTCATAGCACATTTCTAAAGCTTATTTAAGGTCCTCTTGGGTTGTGCTCAGTAATAAATACAAACTCGAAGACTCTCCTTTTTTCCTTTGTGAAAATTCAGCAGAAGTACATTTTTCAGCCTGCTCTCCCAGTGGTTTCAGCTTATTAATGTGTTTTGTCAGGTATAATAAACTAGGCAGAAGCTTCAAAACGGGGGCAGTCTTTAAAGGAAATGGATATAAAAGAGAAAAATCCAAAAAAACCAAGAGGATATAGTGAGATATATAGGAGCGTCTGTATCTTACTTGGAATACAGCTCTCTAGTTTTAGTGGAAACGAGCAAATATTCAACTTAAAAGCAGTGATGCTAATGTGTCTTGCTGTGTGCTGACAGCTATTATAAGCCTTAAATATTAATCAAAGTTTCTCTCTGACATCTTAAGATTTCCAATTATATTTCAGAACATTAGGTTTGAGTTAAATGACACGGAGCTTGTAGGAATCATTAACCTCACAGCTCAGCATTGTTAAAACCCATGTTACAGAAAATGAACACACTGTAATTATCTCCCTTTTTGAGCCACTATACGTTGCACAACATCTCAAGCTGAGAAGTCATTTGCTGAATTTGTTTAAAAGCCTAATTTCTTTAGATAAACAGATTGTTACTCAACTGCCTCCTTTTCAAACTTGATTTAGTCACTCGTTTTTTTTGCATAGATGGTGAGGAAATTATTTAAACTGCATACTTTTAATAAAACAAATGTACAATTGAAACACTAATGAATAGCAAATATATTTAAACACAGTAACTTAGTGTTTGCAGTTTTACACATTCCAAAAATAATCTTTTTATTTCCAGCGAAAATTAAAATAGTCAGAGAGGCAAAGTAAATTGTCTTTTTGAAGTTGG
Source organism: Poecilia formosa (assembly GCF_000485575.1). Classification (NCBI taxonomy): domain Eukaryota; kingdom Metazoa; phylum Chordata; class Actinopteri; order Cyprinodontiformes; family Poeciliidae; genus Poecilia; species Poecilia formosa. The sequence goes on along the minus strand of NW_006800191.1, from coordinate 517,210 downwards.
CTGGTATTTTGAGAATAGGTATTATAGTATTTTTTAGAAATATGGTTATTTGTCAAAAGAAACACTTGAGAGTGTTGTTACAGTAAATCGTTGTATGAACTGTATTTGCAAACATTTAATATGCCTAATAAAACAAACAGTCAATATTTAATGGCCTAATTACAAAAAATAAATTATTGATAAAAAGTCACAGTCCAATACTTCTTTAATCAACTTAGTGCCTATAAATGTTCCAGAACTAAGCTGGATTTAACCTGTGTTGTTCACTAGACTCACTAAATTTTCCAGTCTCTGTTTTTTCTCCTACAGTTTTCAGTAAACTTAACATCTGACCCATACCAGATGGGTCAGATGTTAGTTGTGGCAGACAATATTTATAAAACCCATGAACAAATTGTAAAAATATGAATAAATGGCAGACTCAAGATTCAGTGAGCACTTCTTAAAATTAAATATTGAATAACTTAATTTGGCAAGTTACAGTTTAGAGAGCCAGATAAAATGTAATGACATCCCATGTTGCCATTTTGGTTATTTATGTTTTTGCTACTCTATTGTCCTTTATTTTTATATGTTAAATTAGTACCATCCATCCATCCATCCATCCATCCATCCATCCATCCATTTTCTTTACACCCTTGTCCCTCAGTGGGGTCAGGAGGTGCTGGTGCCCATCTCCAGCTAACGTTCCGGGCGAGAGGCGCGGTCACCCTGGACAGGTCGCCAGTCTGTCACAGTGTTAAATTAGTTAAAAATACATTCATCACTTCAACATACAGACAACGAAATTATCACGTCTTGACAAAATCTCTAGTGAAAATAGTTTTGTCCAGCATCACATCCACTTTTCCATCATCTCCACCCACTTCTCCTTACTGATCCACAGTTACTCCCAAAGTACACAATGCAGTGCCAGTCTATCACAGTACACACACACACACACACACACGCGCACACACACACGCGCGCGCGCACGCATTAATACCTTAGGGGCAACTTAGAGTTGTGTTTTTGACTGTGGAAGGAAGATGGAGTACTGCAGCAGCACTCAACAGCCATATATTCATATTAAACTTGTATTCTACGATAACAAGCAAAACAAATTCTACTCATAGCTCCAATAAAACATTTTACACATGACTTGTGGTGCATACACTCCACATGTCTGACATATAATAGATCTAATGAGGCGTAGCGGCTCATGAAGAGATAAGACTCCCCGCTGTAATATCTTGAATACAAATATATTTTTCAAGTTTGTTGGGATCAACGTAATGTTTTAAAACATCTCATTCCCTTCTGTTCAAATAGAAAAGCAGTAATCTTTGCTAAATATTGCTGTTATTATAATGTTATTTATTGTTAATTGGTTCTGATACGGGCTGCACAGTGGCGCAGTTGGTAGAGCTGTCGCCTTGCAGCAAGAAGGTTCTGGGTTCGATTCCCGGCCCCGGTCTTTCTGCATGGAGTTTGCATGTTCTCCCTGTGCATGCGTGGGTTTTCTCCGGGTTCTCCGGTTTCCTCCCACGGTCCAAAAACATGACTGTCAGGTTAATTGGCCTTTCCAAATTGCCCCTAGGTGTGAGTGTGTGTGTGCATGGTTGTTTGTCCTGTGTGTCTCTGTGTTGCCCTGCGACAGACTGGCGACCTGTCCAGGGTGTACCCCGCCTCTCGCCCGGAACGTGAGCTGGAGATAGGCACCAGCACCCCTCCCGACCCCACTGAGGGACAAGGGTGAAGGAAAATGGATGGATGGATGGTTCTGATACAATACGTGTAAAAATACAGATTAAACCCAGTATTTCATTAGTATTCAAGTGCTTGTTCTGAGAATATTATGTTGTTTTGGGGTTTTTGCTGTTCAGTTCTGCACAGAGGAAACTCTGGTTTCGCTGGCGTCTCATTAAAATGACTTTAAAACTGCAGGGACAGTATGACAGAGCAATTTTGTGCTTTAGAAAGTTTGCACACCTCCAGACCAGTAACCTGCTGATGAGAGGTGGAATAAATAACACGGCTCCCCTGCACCTTCACTGTGGCATCCAGCAAAAAATATATTTTTAAGCAGGCCAAGATTATGCCTTTCCTGGTGAGTTCACACATTCAGAATGGAAACTGGAAAAATTAGAAACAACTGGTATCATTGTCATAAAGCTGATGGACCCCATCTGAACCCTTGTAAAGCTTCTGTACCGTTTTGCACAATTTGGCTTATGCATACATTATTAAAGTATCAAGCTGTTGTGTTATTTCTTGAGCTTTAACTCTTCTGGTAAGTACATGTTTTGATCTCTGCTGTGAGGCAGAAAATCTAACTGTTTTGAGACTGCATGCTAAATACTCAGCAGCTGGCAAACATTACTCAAGTTACAATTAGTTATTAGAAGAAAATTTCCATGCGCATAATCTTAATGTTCAACCAAAACTGACTGGTGTTTGTTTCAATTTCAAATATAAATGATGTCCCTTTTGTTCTCCACCTGCTTTGAAGCATTCTGTAATTCTGCTGGAATAATTTAAGCTCAGCACCAGAACACTCTATTCTCAGCTGCTGTTGTGCAGCTATAAAACAGTGATGCTGAATTCCCTTTTCTTCACCATGGTGTCTGTCCCTCCTCTCTGTCTGCCAGTTGTAATGTATGCTGATTGCAGGGTCTATAGAGAACAAATCAGCTGGCTCTGATAAGCTGTTCATTGTGATCTGCAGCAGGACAAAAAGAAAGAAAGAAAAAGAAGGATTCAGCACATTTTCTACAGGGGTATGAAATAGCTGCTGGGGTTGTTTTCAGACTGATGTGGAGTAAGTAAAGGGGAGGATAGTTCAAGCAGAATTAATGTAAATTAGTGTAATTACTTATAGCTATTTAGGCTAGTTAAGCACCCCACTGTTTTGAACAGCATTGCCTCTGAGAGAATTAAATTGATTAAATAAAACGTATGACTGACAAGCCTGCCTGAGAGAGGCAGATGCAGATTTTTTTTTATTATGGAGAAACCTAACAGCTGTGGACACTTTTTAACTACTGCAGTTGTAATTAGGGATTTACTTTGACATGATGAGAATTGTTTTTTGCTCAAGAAGCTTGAGAAATTATCATTATTTTTCAGTGAGGGCTCTCACACACATTTTAAAGCAAGTTGCAAACCAAGTGTCACCTAATTCATGTAAGGTTGTGTGTGTTGTTGTTATTATTATTATTATTATTATTATTATTATTATTATTATTATTATTATTATTATTTTAAAGGGCAGAAAAGACTGCTGGGAAAATGTTGGTTGAATTTCCAAAAGTGTGTGACTGACATCCAGTGGTCAACATGAAACATGGCAAGAGTTGATAAAATGCAAATGTAAAAAAAAAAAGTAAAAGTACTGCCTGTGACTTTCACTGTAACCCCTCTGGTACTGTCATTTAGCTCTACTGTTAAAACAAGTACAGTTCTTTACCAGGGAAGGGATTAAATATCAACTAAAAGCGTGCTATGAACATGCAGTAGCTGAACTGCTAATTACTCGGATTATCTGCTTTCATCGTCACCCTCTCGTTGTGGAGTGGAGGTGGAGGCTGTAACCTGACCTTGGTTCTTAATGGCTGTGTCATAGCGGTGCCCCATCCCACTGGCCTGTCTGCCCCTTTGTTGTGTCTATTTATAATGTCCAGACAGTGCAGAGGTTATTCAGAGGTGCCGGTGAACACAAGGCGACAGAAGAACAAAGGGTGAGAATGTTGTTATTGTAGCAGCTGCTGACTAAAACCTTTGTTAGCTTTATTACAGAAGTGCAATTAAAACCTTTGCATTTTAAGATTTACATATTCTTGCTGCTTTTTCTGTATGCTGACGCTGCATTTTATGTTACAGGACAACAAACAAATGTTCTGAAACGGTTAGATTCCAAATGGTGAGTACAGATATTTTTACCCCAAGCCCTAAAATTAAAAAATGTGTTTAACATATGCGTAGTTTTCAACAATGAGCTCACTGGCTGCTTTATTAGGCTTGATGTATTGGATTTGATCCTCAGAACTTCCTCAATTCTTCAAGACAAAGATTCTGCGTCCCATCCTTACTGTCATGATAGCATCATGCAGTTGCAGCAGATTTGTCGGCTGTAAATCCATAATGCAAATCGCCGCTTCCCCCTCATCTCAGAGGAGCTCTGTAGGATTGACGTCTGATCAGATTGAAAGCCGACTCACTGTCATGCTCAGTAAACTAGTTGGAGATGATCTGGGATTTGGGACATGATACACCACCTTGATGAAGAAGGAGGTGGTTTTTAAACAATGCTGAACAAGTGTTATGGAGGGCAAAATGTACTGCAGCTGAATTCAGACCAGGAGACATTCTTCTAATCTCTTGGTGAAGAGTTTGGAGAGGTTGAGCAAATTTTAGCCACAGTGGAAGGAGTGGCACTGGGTAGAGTCTTTTGATGGCGTAGCCAAGCTGCATCAAGGTTGTACTTTTAAAGATAGTATTTTGTATACCTTGGTTGGAAGAAGTGATTATTTTTGGCCCATACACACGGAGACGTGTACGGTATGTTTCTGTAAATGATTAAGAAAAAAATCTGGCAGGACGCAGCATCACAGAAAACGATGTAGTAGGTATGCCAGGCCAATAGGTGGCACCAGAGAGCGACATGAAAAATGTCGACCTGTGCCGTGTTTGTTATTTAGGAGAGAGAGAGGTGCATGAGGGATAGAGAGTTAGGTGGAGCTTCGAGGTCATCGTTTAAAAAATGACTCGGCTAACATAAAACTGAAATACATCCACTTTATAACCCGGTTTCAAACATCGTCATTTCTAGTCTCCCAAGATGCTAAATTCATGTAGCTGCACAGCCTAAAAGACAAAAAAGTCTTGCATGAAATTGCGTCCTTGTCAGCAGAGCCTTAGTTACTGTCACCTAAAACCAATCAACCAATGGTATTTCTTTTTTTATTATTATTATTTCCAAAGAGATAGCTGGTGAAAAAGCCAAGCAGTTGCAAAAATATTGCCCACATTGTAACTACCCTCTGTGTTGTGTTTCTATTTGTCTCTTCAGGCAAAAAGAACAAAAATGGCAAAAGGTATCCATGATCACTGTGACAAGTGTTACAGTGTCAGCTGTCAAGCCCCAGTGAACCTTTCCATCTCATGTGTGGTCATTAAGTGTCACAAAAACTGTGGCGCCACCTTTCATATGTGTAAGCAAGAAGAGCACCAGCTTCTCTGTCCAAACGAGACGGTGCCTTGCTTCAATGTTGACTTTGGCTGTCCGTTCAGAATGCCTCGCCACAAGTCAGCCAAACACCTGGAGGTCTGCCCAGCCAGTGTTGTCTGCTGCTCTCAGGAGTGGAACCGCTGGCCCGTTCCTGAAACAGACATGACCTTTTACAGAAACGTTTCTGAAAGTCTTCAGCCGAACCCTGAGGCAAACCTCGACGTTGCTCTGGCGCTCCGGGATCAAGCCCTGCTGTTTCAGTCCATTAAAATGAAAAGCATTTTTCCTGAGATGATGCAGGAAGAGCCTGCCTCTCCAAATATTTCCAATGGAGTTAGCAATTCTGTTGAGGACACCTCCTGCTCCTCAGATTGTGGTGAATTTACAGAAAATCACAGAGCAGAGATGGAGGGAAAAGAATTGAGTCAAGAAGAGACAGATGTCTTGGCAAAAAATGGGAGTGTGGCAAGCACTCAAAATTACAATACATGGGAGAAAATATTTAAGAAGGATGAGGAAGGGTGCAACCAAGCTGTTAAATGTTTAAATAATGGAGTTAAAGAGGAAGAAAAAGAAGGGCAAAAATCTCTAAACTGTGAAGTAGAAAAGGTGGGAAACAGAAACTCACATCAAGCTGAGGTTAATGAGTCCAGAAACATGAACGGTGCAACTGGCCTTGCACCTTGGCAGGACGGTGTCCTTGAAAGGTTGGGCAAAGAAGTCAATATTGCAGAATATAACATGTACCTGGTGCACAACGGGGCAATGCTAATTAACTTTGGTCAACTTGCTGCATGCACTCCGCGAGAGAAGGACTTTGTTTACGGTAATCTGGAGCCAATCGAGGTTCAGACTGTCCGCTCATTTAATGTTCCTGCCAGCTACCGAGCAAAGCGCAGTCACCTGAAGGACCCGTCACACAAGGCCAAAACTGCACACCAGAGTGTGGATACTCTAGATTTGGACGTGTCAGTTGAAAATCTTCCCATGTCTGAAGAGGTCAGTGCAACACTTCTCTGTTCCCTTGAAAAGGAGCTGAAGGGGCATTTAATCTCAGAGAGTGTCGCGACAGATGGTCTCTATGTAGACATAGGGACGCAAACGTACAACTTTTCTTCTGCCCCCTTTAGACCAGATGCAACTCTAGCCGATGTCATCGCAGAAAGACCTCGTGGCCTTTTTGTTGATGTTGAAACTGAACCCGTCACCAGAAGACACAACAAAATCAGCTCATCTTTCAGCTACACGTGTGGCCACTCCTTCCGCCGCGATGAATTCCAGTCTCATTTCAGGAATGCTCACTGTGACATACAGGCCTCGCTAAGTGGCTGGTTTCAACAGCGCTGCCCCTTGGCATACCTCGGCTGTACTTTTTCCCAGATAAGGTTTCACCCTTCAGGTCAAGAAGCTACAATCAAATACCGCCAAGATGTCAGCGCCCTGGTCCTCCAGCCACACTTCCCTTCATCCTTCACAGACGCTGAGAAAAGCCTGAGTCCTCCAGGAAGTGCTGGTCAAGATTTCAATGGCCTCAGCAGTCTACCTCTTGAGATCCTTCAGCATATTGCTGGCTACCTTGACAGCTTTACTCTGTCTCAGCTGTCACAAGTTTCCCGTTTGATGAGAGAAGTTTGTGCCACACTGTTGCAGGACAGAGGAATGGTGTCTTTGGAGTGGAAGAAAAAGACATATTCTCATGGTGGAAGTTCATGGAAAAGTCGGAAAAAAGCAAGTATTTTAAGATTTTCCTTCCTTTGTTCATTGCTGCAGATTATTTTTTTTTATTGCTTTATCGTCTCAGTTTAATCTAGATTTTATAGAATGGTTAAATTTTAATCTCAATCTTGTGAAAAGTAAAAAAAAAAAGGGCCAGATTTCTGTATTGGTACATCAGGTAGTAACTGTCACCATTATGTTGTGTGTCACTGGAAGATTTCAGTCATTCATAAAACATGACAGCAGCTGCTGTAAATACTCTCCAAGCTCTCAGTAGTCCTCTCCAACAGTATTTCAGTCTCTAACAGCAGGGTTGGCAGCTTTTAATGGCTTCCCACTTAAAGTGGCTTCTGACTTTTTTCACCTTTTACCATCTTTAGTGAAGATTACTGCCCTTTAGAGTCAGGCAGCAAAATGAATCGTGAGTGAAGCATTTTGTTCCATGTCCATCAATGGTCCATTAAACTGATGGCACAGTGGCTTGTAAAGGAATTCATCCAACTCATAATACAATGAGGACATCCAGTTTTATGTGGTAGACACACAAAAGGGAATGCAGAACTTTAAAGGGAGAAGAAAAAGTTGCATGGTTTTCAAAAGTTGTAAAAAAACAGTACGAAAAGTGTATTTAATATTACCCTGAATCCTTAATGTAATGCATTTGTATTCAACCAGTATCACCAATAAAATAAATCCAGCAGAATAAATTAGTTTTAGAAGTCACCTGAAGACTATGTTCACTTAGCAGGCAGATGTGAGACTTTTTTTTTTTGCTCCTGCGTAACCCTAACCAGCTTTTTCACAGCAATCTGATCCCAGTTCCAATCTGTGCAACCCTCCAAAAAAAATCTGATTTGTGTCATTTCCATACAATATACAAAATCCTTTACATATCAATTAGTTTTCAAAGCGTTTGTAGTCTGAACAGTTGTGTTGCATTTTCTCTAAGTATAACGTCGCTGATGTGAGTCATGTGCCATAATTCTGCACCAGAAGAAACCAGTAAATTCAGACATAAACTGTGGCTGAAGTAAGCAATTCAGACGCATCTTTCTTTATTTATGATCTTGTGACAATAGCATCAATCTGGCTTGCTTTGGGGTCATAAATCCTTCGCACAAAATCTGATTGCGATCATATTTAACATGAATGGCTATGCAAAAAGAAAAAAAATCTGATTCTGAAAGAGATGAGGGACATTTTCAAGATGTCAAATTGCAAAGTCAAATTTCTTTTATATGTTTGTTTGACATATGCAGCTATTTTACATAGTTACTTGATTGTGAAATAAAATAGCACTAATTAAAATACAGTGCAGCTTCAAGAAATTTTGAATTTCAAGAAGTATCGATATTCTTACATAGAGCTGAAAAGATTCATTTATTTCTCCCGTGTTTCTTTCTTTGGGAGCTCACAGCAGCTCTGGTAAAATGTCAGAGGTCATATTCAACAGCTGTCATCTCACCAGGTTTGCTGGGTTTTTGTTTGACACAGAAACCAGCCTCCTTAGATCGCGATGCCACAAAGATGCTGGTTGTTCCAGGAAACTACACCCGCACAAGTTTCATTTAAATCTCATTCAGATTTACGAGCGCTGTGTAGAAGCTGTTGAATAATTTAGAAGTGCTGAGCAGTAGTAATTGAAAGTCAGCGTTTTGTGTTAGCACCGTCTCCTTCTGAAATGCATCCAAATCTGGAGGACTGCTTGAGGCAGAGCAGATGAGTGCACGGTATTAATCGTGCTCAATTTCAGTGGCAGGTGCAGAGTTATTGAAGCGGTGTGGTAGAGCAGGCCACGGAGTTTAAGAATGCATTTAAAACTTTTTTTTACTAACAATAATATATTTAACATCTACAAAATTATTTTAGATCATTTCTAAAGTAGAAAGTAAGTGGTACAGATAAGAATAAAGTGTAACCCTTTACAGAGTTTTAAAAATATATTTCAGAAACTGTCTTACCTGAATCTTACAAAGAGGAAAGACATTAATTCATGCATCTATTTTTACACTGACTGTTGGTCAGGCGGTAATCACGAGACAGAGAGGATTCCAGTGATATCATTGATGAGGAATGGCCTAAAACCAACCACAGCACTCCCAGTAACTAGTGGGATATATGATCTCTCATGGAAACACTTCAGGTTGAAACGAATGCATGGGCAACAGCTGGGTATTTGCTCTGGCATAATTTGTATAAATTTGTAACAGATGGTATTGAAATCCCATCGTGCTCTGACATGGAACAAAAATACTCGGTGCTCTAGATTCCATCTGAATTAAAAATACATCCGTCACCACTGCACTTTGCCCTGCTGCTGAAGTTATGTTTTCCTTTATGCTTCACAGATCTGGAGGTTCAGCTCTCTGTTTTCTCCGGTGGACCGCTGGAGCTTCAGTAATGCTCCTTCCATGTCGGAGCACCTGAGAAGCTGCTCCTTCTATCAGAGAGAGGAGCGCAGGGAGCCGGCGGCTCTGGCCTGCCTACAAGAGGTCAGAGAAAAACACCAACGACTGAAGCACAAAAGATAATCCTTACATCTTGGAACGCAGTGGGTGGACCACAGCAGGAGCAACGCCATGTTGGGAGTCACTGGAGGAATTGGCTGATGCATGTGTTCTCTGCCCATCTGCTGTGTCAAAATGGAAAAAAAAAATCATTAGGCATTTTGAATCATCTCACTTAAGAGCTGAAAGCAAAAAATTACCCTTGTTGCTTGTGAAGCCAAAAGGAGGTGCTGCTGTTTCAATATGGCAAGACTGACATCCAGTGGAGCAGAGCAGAAGTGCCTGTGCAGAGCATGGCATCACATTACAGAGTATAACAAAAAATTAGATATCTGAATCCATGTTGCCTTATATATTAGTTTAGATTAGGAAAAAATATTTTATTTTCCACAGTTGGTAGAGCTGCTGCCTTGGAGCAAGAAGGTTCTGGGTTCGATTCCCAGCCCGGGTTCTTTCTGCATGGAGTTTGCATGTTCTCCCTGTGCATGTGTGGGTTCTCTCCGGGTACTCCGGCTTCCTCCCACAGTCTGAAAGCATGACTGTCAGGTTAACTGGTCTGAATAAATTCTCCTTAAGTGTGTGTGTGTGTGTGTGCGTGTGTGTGTGTGTGTGTGTGTGTGTGTGTGTGTGTGTGTGTGTGTGTGTGTGTGTGTGTGTGCATGTCTGTCTCTGTGTTGATGGACTGGTGACCTGTCCAGGGTGACCCCGCCTTTCGCCCGTTGACAGCTGGAGATAGGCACCAGAACAGATAAAAGTGTGGATGTGCCATAACTTTTCCCAGCTGAAGTTATTATCTTTGGACCTAAAAAAGGGCCGATCGAGAGTCATCACACAGCTTTGGCTTTTACTGAGATCAGGCCTGAAGTCTGGGTGTAGTGATGAACTCTGACCTGAACCTTCAGAGACACATGAAGACAGTTACAAAGTCGGCCTTCTATCACCTGAGGAACACTTTTAGGATTAAAGGACAAAATCTCAGGAAGATCTAAATAAACTCATGCATGCGTTTATCTTCAGTTACATTTATTGCTGAAACTGTTACTTTACAGATCAGGCAGCTGCGCTTTCTCACTAAGACTGGAAAAATAGAGCACTCCAGTTCGAAAGTCCTTACACTGGCTCCCTGTTGCTCTGATAATAAACTTGAAAATACTTTTGTTAGTTCATAAATCACTGAATGGCTTATCACCAAAATACATTTAAGATCCTAAAGAGGGTATCTGATTCAAGTTTACTCTGAATCCCCAGGACCAGAACCAACCATGGAGAAGCTGAATTCAGTTATTATGCTCCACTAATCTGGAGGAAACTTCCAGAAACACAATAAAACAGCTTAAAAGCTGAGTTTGTTCAAATAAAGGCTAAAACCCATCTGCTTAGAGCTACCTTTGATTCATAACAACTAGAACATTGATCAATATATTTGATGTATCTTTTCTTGATGATTTGACAGAATGTATTGTTTATTGCTTGTTTCATAATTGTATTATGTTTTTATGGTGTAAAATACTTTAAACTGCCTTTTTGCTGAAATACGCTATACAAATAAACGGCTTGAATACACAAATACTCAACAGTGAATAGGTGGGCGGTACAAGTCAACTCTAACAAGGTGGCATGTTAAAGTTTAGCTGACAAGCACTGCTGCTACCATTCATTAGTAAAGGCTAAAAAAAGCTTAGCTAGCTATTTTCATCCCTGTGTTAGCACTGACAGAACTAGCTAAAGTTGGAAATAAAACTGAAATTTTTGCTTCTAACACACTTTCCAGACACTTTCTCAACCTCAAGTCTATGACTTATTATTATTTATTTTTACCAGACTGATATTTTCATTCGTAATATGACTGTTATGAAGAAACAGTGGCGTGTCACACACAACAAATGAGAAAAACAGTGAGCTGAAAGGACATATTTAGTTAAACTAAGATATCTGTTTAGGTTTTGCTACCAAAATCTTTTGTTAATTTATTTTTTGTTTAAAAATATTAATGGATAATGTATGACATACACCCAGATTCCTATGTACACTGGAAGGAGCAGTGACGACAAGGTCAAAAAGACATTAAAAAGGCAAAGATTTTATTTTTCTGACATTCAGCATCAGATTGAAAGACACTGACAAAACATATCTTCACCAACTACTCCATATCTGGCATCTTGGGGTTGCGAAGATTGTTGATCACCTCTGACAGCATTTTGTTGCACAGAGCTGCATACGGATTAAGAAGCACCGCCTGCTGTCGAGCAAATTCACTTCCGAGAGCAGCCGCTTTCTCAAAATCCGCCCTGGCCTCATCATTCTGGCATGCTAGTCTCCGCAGGAGGCCTCTCTGCACCAGAGCCTGGCAGGCGCTGCGTCCCGTACCGCCGCTGAGGGAGATGGCTTGATCGAGATCCTGCAGGGCTCCTGGCACAATAAAGCATGCAGAGATATATTACAGAGGAAGATTTTCATTCTAGTATATTTAACTAAAGAATCAGATACAGCAGTAAACTTTCATCTACTGCTCATTTCTTTGAGTAGTTTTGCTTAAATTGCAGTATTTGTAATAATAAAAGCTTTTTTTTAAATATAAACTTTATTTTTTGAGGGTAAAGAAGAACTCATTGAGATGAAAAACCTCTTTTTCAAGGGAGGAAGCAACAAATACAACATAGAAAAATAAACATTAGAATGAAATTGAAGATATGAGAGAAGTTTTGTGCTTGAAACACAGAAATGTGTTACATTGATAATGTTAGAAACGACTAATGACTAACAACTTCCTGTTAACACAAGAAAAAAAACAAAGAATTTCGAGGTAAAATTTTGATTATTTTCTTTGGTTGACAGCAATTTCCTGGTTGGTTTGTGAATTTCCCATAGATTTTCCAGTTTCAGGACGCAGTTCTGAACAGTTCAGTCTTTATAACCCAAACTTGCGTTAACGTCTCCATAACGTTCTTCCTGACCTGTTGGCTGTTTTCCTAGTTATTCATGATGCTGTTTGTTTATTAATCCTCTAAAGTTTTCAGACCAGCTTTATTTATACTGACCTTAAATGACATGCAGGTGGACCCTAATTACTAATCTCTAAAGCTAATTAGTTGCACTAAATTTTATGTATCATTGTAAATGGGCTGAATACATGCAAGAATTATATTATTTTCAAAAAATGACAGGGGGACAGAGATAATCTGCAAATAATCTGTCTAGTGCTAGCTGCTAGCAGTAGTAAAGTCTTTTTTTTTTTTACCAAAGACAGAAAATCCTCCGATCTCAAAAATCTGACACTACTCCATATTTGTGTACTCATGTCTTCTTCAGGGGTTCTCATGCCGTTTCCTTTTAGTGGTTCTTGGTGCAGCGCCACCTCAGGCGGGGCGGGGAACAGTGCAGTGTGAAAGCAAACCATATCACCTAAAAATTCTGGAATTTTTATCTATAAAAAGAGAGTCTTTTCAGGTGTGAAAATGCAGTTAGATGAACGTGATATGAACAGTAAAATTCTTCCTAAAACCCCGGCCATCTTTAGCATTTAATAAAGTAATAATAAGAGGCCAACACAGGCTTATAAAGTAACAATGCTGAGAAAAAGCAGCAGACAGGCAGAGTTCCTGCATTGTGTCACGCTGGCCTCAGACTCAGCAGTCTGACATGCTGGCACAATGCAGCGCCTCTGGGAAGGGTTATTACTGGATTTGTTGAATTTACCTGCTGTGTCCCCCAGCAGCCGCAGGGCCTGGGCCCGGTTGTTATAGGCAGAGGCTCGCTGAGGCAGGATGTGGACTGCCTGGCTGAACAGCTGAAGAGCGGCTTGCAACTCCCCAGCCTCTGCCGCTGAGACGCCCCGCATCTCCAGCTCCCTCACTTGCTTCAGCAACTCCATGTCAAAACCCCTGTCTGGCAGGAGGAGATAAACAGGTTGGAAGCGCATTCACACTCAGCTGACAGGTACCGTGGCAAAGAAAAACACAGAAATGTCACCCAGAACTAAGTTTTGATTACACTGTTTGTTTGTTTTTTTCTCTCTTGGAATGGAATGTGTTCAAATAAATTCAATATGCTGCGACATGATATGCAGAGACACATCAAGTCAGAAGCTCACGCTCACCATCATCAATTAATTCTTCCTCTTGGTTCAGGGCAGGAACATCTCCAAAGGGGGTGGTGGGGTTGAATATAGCCTGGAGAACAGCTCTGTCATGTGCTGAAGCCATCTTCCTGCTGTCTGTGGAGTAGGCAGAGAATTACGAAAAAAAAAAAAAAAAAAGAGGGAAGTAATGACACTGAAATCACAGCAGGACAGGGCATTCTTCCTCCCCTAAACTGTGCCATCGCTGCCAGCCAATCAGAGAAGGGGGCGGAAGCAGAGGTGGACTTTGAGATTCCAGCACATCTGAATTTGGTTAACGCAAAAAAAAAACAAAAAAAAAATGCAAGTTAGAAAGCACTGAACATATCAGCTCTCATGTGGAAGAAGAAACTAACAGATTAGTATTATATTTTAGCTTGTTATTTACAGAAAACATAACAGCTACTAGGCCAAGAGCACAGCTAAATTAACAACATAACAAAGTAATTAGATAGATGGGGTGTAGAAAAAAAATAAATAATGAAAGCTGACTAGTTGAGAAAGCTGGTTTGCTGCAGTGCCAAGAGCTGAACAACAATGCATAGGCTCATTTTGCTACAAACTTGTTTAACTCTGTGATATTTGGCCTACAAGTCTTCGCTGTGCTGCCCTCTAATGTTGAAGGGTGGCTACTGCAGGCGAATCTTCCTATTGGTTACAACGGTACAGTTTGGTCCACGATTATGTCGCAGTTACTGCAGTGAGACTGGTGCTTCACACGTTGTTCCTAAAGTTAACAAGAACAGACAAAAGTCATTAGGTTTGTTACGATTTTGTTTTTTTGAAAATAAAAATAAAAGAAGCAATGCAACCTCCCATAAAAATCCTTAAAGTATGTGTAAAAGTTGAGGAGGGCAGTTCCATTCCTTAATGGACCACATGAGTAGCATGGAAAGAAAATAGCAGTTACTAGTCTTTTGGTTTCTTAAGTTATTCACATCTAAACTGACCATTGTGCCAAGTAATAAAAATGTTAGGATTCTCACTGCAGAGTTTTCCTAGAAAGGCGTTAAAGGAAGATAGATGAAAACCTTCAGAAGCATTTCCACATGAACATGTTTTTTTTTTCCAAAAGAAAAAAATAGCTAATGTGCTAATAGCAAATAAAAAAAGAGTTTTCCGTGCTACCCTCTGAGCTAGTACACAGATTTATTGCAAGCTTTTCCAGTGCAAATACCAAACCAATACCAAAGGCAAGTTGCACCAGCGCTGCACATGAAATATTAAAACATACAATGCACCTATTTTTATTTCTGCTCCTGCTCTGTTCCCGTTTGATGCCAGAAGAACAATACGCATTTCCCAGAGAGCAACATTTACTGTCAAAGGAAAGGCGAAACACTGTTGTCCTTCTTGAAATAGAATAGGTCTTCGTGGCATTCCCAGTATTCTCAACATGTGCTCACCTTTTATAAACACTTTATGCAATTCCTTTTCACTGTATGCCACTTAAAATAAAATAAAACTGTGTCAAAGAAGTTGTAGGTAGAGCAAACCCTAGGCTTAGATTTTAAAAAGAGATAAACATAAAAGTAGCTTTAATTGTCTGCCAAGCTAGGCCTATTTCTGGACACAGGGCTGCTTTTATTGTTACAATTAATACATTCATGCAATAAATAAATAAATTAATACATTATTTTTTTAAACCCAGGAATTATGTTCAACAGACAAATGTACATGAGTACGAGTTGCTCTGAGATCGTAAGTTTGGAGGAGCCCCCTAAATGCATGTCATGGGAGACTCGAGGAACATGCATTAAGAATCAAAACAACACTCCAGGAATGTTCTTAGTGAGGAAATATTATAAAGTGATATAAAGCTAAAAAAAAGTCAATTTTACATTATAAACCCTATTTACAGTCACAGCTTTTGATTGAGAAGTTGCTTCCCTTTAAGGAACTCGGCTACAAACTTTTTAACTGTTATTCATACTTTTTCTAAGTATGAATAAGTGGAATATCTTTCAAATTTTATTGCACTGGCAGTCTAATCTAAATTTGTTTGACAATACTATGTTTTAGAACATGCAGTTTCGGATAGTTTGGTGCTAAACGTTTCTTTTACGGGTATTTTGTTGTACTTTAGACTCAGGCAGATGACAAAAGTAAAATGAAACATATCAGCTTGGGCAATGGATAAGAAAGAGACTTTTGCAGCAAACGGGTTGTGGGAGAATGAAAAAGGAATATTTTTACCTCACCAGAAGTTAAGTTCGCTGTCAGTAAGTAGGTGTCGTTACTTGTCAAAATATCCATACATTCACAATTCAGCGAAAGAGCAAAGACTTTGAATACGTCAGAACCAGGCAGCGGTTGGACAGAGAGATTCAGTGGGACTCGGCACAGAAAACGCTACAAACACAAACTGCTTTCACAGCCTCTTCATCAGTTAAAGTAGTTCTGTCATTGTTCAGGTGGCTGCCAGCGAGAATGGCGCTCCAGCACGTATCGATGATGCAACTGCACAGAAACAGAAGCCATCAGGTAGATGCACAGCTATGCAGAGAGACTCTGTGTGCTCAGGTTTTGTCCAATACAATAAATAAATATCCAGAAGCTGCCTGAAGGCTGTAGGAAGCTGCCTGACTCACCGAGTTAGCTGCTTGTTTCACATGGAAACTAAACCTAAACTGACTGACACTGGAGTACGAAGTTTTCATGTGTTTCTGTTAACTGGAGGAAAAAGTACGCAGACTTGATTGACCACAACATTGATAACACTTGAACATTTTTACAACTAGTCATGTTACGTCCACATTTTTCTGTAAATCTCTCCCATCTTTGTACATCCAGAGGCTAAAGGTGAACCTCCTCCATGCCTGTAACTGGCTTCCTGGCAGATTGGCACTGTGTGCAGCTCCATATGATCCTCCCAGCATGATGTCATCACCACGTTTCACTGTGGGAATGCTGCGGTCAGTGAGATGTGTCAGTTTTCTGCCATGCACAGGGCAGCTACTTCCACATGTTGGCCATTTTTTTCTGGATGTCTTCTGGCAAACTGAAAATCTCATGGCGCTCTTTCAACAGTTATTATCTTTCCTTGCCACCTTTACATAACAGCACGGTTTGGGGCGTGCGCAGCTTCTGTCTGCTAGAAGTGGGCGGATCAATCCAAAATAGTGATAATATTGATCCCAGATTGGCATCAGTATTGGTTTAACATTAGCATGATAAGATTGATACTTTAGTTTCAAATTACTTTTTGACATTTTGTTTCATTTTTGTAGTTTCTCAATGCTAACGAAAAAATATATTTAGTTTTGATTTTCTCTCAACTTAGATGTTAATTTGTTATTTGAAGTATTTTGTAGATGCCTATTAACTTTGTCCAAATTCGGTCTTAGGTTTTAGCAAAATAATTCAAAGAAAACGTGAAGGAAACGCCTAAAGGTCAAATAATAAAATAATAAAAAGTACTAGCGATATTGGATCGATTGTACACATTTTACTCTCATCAGATTCTTCCACCTGAGTTCCAGCTCCTCCACTGCTCCTTTAAATGTGTGTTATATCTCTGGTGTGTTATTTGGTCTCCATGGTGTTGTTTGCGTACTAAAATTATTTACCAAACCTCCTGAAAGCAGCTGCATTGATGCTGAGACTAATTATTTGCCAATGTAAATTAAATCTACATTGGATTTAATTTAGTACAAACGATTCACACAGTTTCCAATTCTTTGGAGGAAAATATTAGAACTATATATGCTGTTACACAATATCCTATTAAAACACGTCGGAGCTTGTGATTGTAATGTGGAACCAAAGGTACAAAGTTCAAATCCTTTTTTCTTTCCCCTTTTTTTTTTTTTACAAAACACTGTATGTAAACCTCTGATGATACAAGCAGTGGGATGTAGAAATGTGCTCTTATTTTCCAGGGACAGATGAAATTGTAATAACTATATCAGTATTGCTTCGGGTTGAAAGGATCATGGTGCTCTGCTTCAAGTTTTGTGTTCCTTTGAGATTCAAAAACTCATTTTAAGACCAAACCTCAAACAACTTGTGAATTCACATTGCAATGATTTCCGATAGGACGCCCATTTCCATGAATAGCATAAATGAAAATACAATTCAAGGACATGGAGAAGTTTCCTTTTTCACCACTTGAGAGAGCTCTTGCAGCTTCTGTCTGTGCTTGTCCTCTCATTCCCCTTCCCCATTTTACCGCAGACGGTTTGATCTTGCAGGACTCCTATTTTCCACAGGGTAATGCAAGTTAAAGAGTGAGGTGAGGCTAACCTGTTCATGGTCACTTGGTGGGCAGTAGATTGGCTGCAGAAGCGGACCGTGTCCCCCATGGCCTCCCCCTGTAATCCAAAAGAAGGAAAGCAATTGTGTGAGGATTATCAGTCTCCTATTACAGCAAATGTCACCACATCAGCACCACTCAACCTGATTATGTCAATAAAGAAGCTCGTTGGCAGTGTTTTCAGGCTCCAGAAGCAGGACTTGAGGGAGACGAGCCGCCTCAGCTTCAGGCCAAAACGCCTGATAAGAAATAACCAAAAAAGAAAAAGAAGAAAGAGGAGAACAAGTAAGTGACCTTAAGTGGTAGTGCTGCTGTAAAACCCGCAAACGCAGGGCTGTAAACACACCCTTTGTTTTTTCCTTTAAGCAATTACAGGGACAAGATTAAATCTGACTGCAACAACAGTGGATAAATAATGAAGCAGTATTTGCTTAAGTGCAAACCGTGCATGACAACAACATTATTACTCATTAGGCGTTCAGACAGCAGAATGTGTTTCATACAACAGTTCGGCTTTCCCTAAACCACACAAAGAGAGTTCTGCTACTTCTTTAGTACAAATGACCCACAAAACCTGAATGAATAAAACATGAAAATAAACAACAATCGTAAACAAAAGGAATTTCACCAGCAGCCCTTTCTGCATGTTTTCATAATTTTTCCTCTCCCTCGGGTTTCCTCTTGCCTTATAACATCTCATAAACAAACAGATCATTTTGAGAGGCGCTTAGGTGTTTTTCTCCACTGTCCATAAATTTGACATCAAAGCTCACGCTCACACTAATCCGTCTGCAGCACCGAGGTAAACGGGTCTGTGTGCTGATACCTGACCTGCTGCTACATGATGACAAAACATGGATGCATGCTCTGCTTAGGCCCTGGGAACGCGATTAAAAAGTAATCCAGCCTACTGAGAGTCGGGGAGTGAGTGCAGGGAGGACCAATGTTAAGTAAATAATATATGTCGTTAGTGGCAAGTTTTAAGTAAAAGCTCTCATTCTATTGTACTTACATTAAACAAAATGTAGTTTAAAGTCAATTTTAGCTAGCCCCGTTCTGCTAATTACACAACAAGAGACAAATGTCAATGTGAAGGCATCCAATGTCGAGATAGACGACTAATTTCAAATTACAAAAGCAAAGTATGTTTAATATTTTTAGCATTTTATGGCCAGTAGAGATATGTTTTATTGCGCTAAGTGTTAAACCAATCTCAGAATATGGACACTCTTCAGTTAGCTAGCAGTACATCCAAGCTAAATGTAGAAAAAGTTGTTAGATAGCAATAATCTTTTGTTAAAGTTCAATTCACTGCAGCCCAACTCAGTTCAGTTTAGCTCAAATTCACATTTTAAATAATCTAACTGAGTCTAATTCTTTCAAGTTCAACTCTATCCATCTGAATTAATCCATCCAATCATAGGCAAACTTCATATCTGCCTCCAGGGGCCATTGATAGACTGTTGGATCGCTAATCAGTCTATTGCACTGCAAAACTCAGTTCAGTTCAGTTTAATTAAAACATTCTCATCTGAAGTTCTTTAGTTTGTTTAGTTAAATTTAAATCAGATCATTTCAGTTTAATATAATTAAACTCAGCTCTCTCCAGCTCAGTCCAGCTGTTTGGTTCAATTGATTTTAATGAATCAGTTCAGTTTATTTCAGCTCAGGTCAGTTCTTTTCCACTTGACTTAGTTCAGCTTATCTCATTTCAGTTCAACTCAGTTTACCTCAAATAAATTAAGTTAAGCTGATTTATTTAATTCTACCCACTTCAGTCTTAATAAGCCTCATTTCAGTCGACTTCTGTTCAGTTCAACTGAGTTAAAAATAGTTCAGCTCAATTTTATTCAACTAAACAAAGTTCAGCTTCACTCAACTAAATTCAACCCATTTGAGTTTCATGTTCATTAGTTCATTTTTAATTATTCAGTTGTTTAATTGAATTTAGTTCAATTCAATTATCTCAACATTGCTCAGTTCAGGTCTGTTTAACTTGAACCAACTCAGTTTGATTCTAGTCAGTTCATGTAGGTGCAGTCAAATAAGAGCAGATCATTAAATACAAACATTTCAATTCAAATCACATCCAATCCAGTTAATATGCTTATTTATTAAGCTAACACTTTAGTTTATCCTATTTTTAAATAAATCATGTCATTTAAAAATAGACATGATTTTAAATTAAATAATTTGCAGAAGTAAATGTCTGCAAATTTACTTTGTCTGAAGTAAATTTGCAGACAAATTTACTTCAAAGAATGTAAAAGAGAGAAACACATCATCGCACTCTTCTAACTACGTTTGTCAAAACAACTGCAGTGACAGATGATTCAAATGAATGACTTACTTTAATCCAGTAAGAAAGTAAACAACAGGCAACAAATATGTCTCACATGCAGGAAGGAAATGAAGAACCAGCATAAAGAATGTAGAACAAGACAGAAAATATAAAACCATTACGTTCCAGGCGCTGCATCGCCTCAGAGAATTTGACAACAAAATTAGAGTCTGCCAGTTCATGTGCTGTATCTTTGCTTGCAGTCGCCAGCCATGATTAAAACCATGATTGTATCAACTGAGGCAAAGAGAGAAAGCAAAACTAACAAAACTAACCAAATTGCAGTCTAAGGACTGGGGGATACCCTGGCATGCAACTGTAATGCTTTCCCAAAGTAATGTGGTGAAGCGGAGCTGGAACTGTCATAACGAGCCCAGGATGATTTATGGTTTTAACTCGGGCAAAAAAACTGAGGATTTCAAGTGAAGCAGGTTGCTTTGTTAGAGGTGTTGTGCCCCTTTCAGCTGCTGAAAAGGAAAACAACTCAGTGAAACTTTGGAGCACAACAGAAGTGAGTGAAGTGAGCCAAACTTCTATATTTCCCCAGGCTAATGTACGTTCCAGGCCTGCGGGGAGCGCTCGGTGGATGTTGAAGTAAATGTGATTGTGTTTAGGTGTGTGTTGTTTGAGGGAGGTCTTATAGCGATGCAGCTTGACTGCTTCAAGCAATCAATATAGTGTTGCCCTGCAAATTAAAGGTGCACTCTACTTGTGTGTGTGTGTGTAGTCTGCAAAAGGGAAACGCACCATTTAACTTCAAAACAGAAGCTGACTCTGAACAGATGCAAGACATGCAAAGGAAGGGATGTAAATTAGCTCAATTAAACACTGCAGATATTTAGAGATGTGTCATATCTATGTCTGCACTGCAGTGGCTGTGTGCAGAATCTATTCGCTCTACAGTCTGCTGTAGCCACAGCTGCATTCAAAAAAAGCATTGAATCTCTGAGGTTCAAAGTAATATTTGTCCTTCCGTGGTAAAACCAAAGGGGCTAAAGGGGCATAAAAATCCCCTCAACAATAAATCACTGGGGAACGGTGATATGCCTCTTTTTACTTAAAAGTCTGCAGCTCTACTCGAATCAGGCACAAAAACAACACCCAGCTCTTAGAAACGAAGAACAGTGAGCTGAGCAGCTTCTCCTTTTAGGTAATACTTAACCTAAGAGTTAATAACAGTCCCAAACGGTGGAAGTGACTGAGACAGTGGCTTGCAGTGAGTATTTACACCCCCTGATTTCTTCCTTGGCTGGATGTTCAGTTATTGTGCTGCTGGAACCTGAATCTCCGCTCCACGTCTCAGATATTTTGTCTCCTTCAACACGTTTTCTTCCAGGACTGCCTAAAGTTTAGCTCTGTCCACCTCAACATCTTTCATAAAACCCTGACAGAGAAAAGCCTGCCCACATCATAATGCTTCCACCGCCATGTTTTCCACTTTAGGGTGATGTTCAGTGTTAAAGTTTTGATCTCGTTTGAACAAAGCACCTTCTTGTCCCCTGACGTTGTTTATATAAAGAATTAAACTGGATTTTTCTGCATAACAAAAACCATCAAAGAGGAATCTTGTTGTCAAGTTTTGAAAACTGGGAAAAATAAATACATACTTTCTCTTTTTTTTTTATTTAACAGCGTTTTTACTGACACTGGTCAACGGCCAAAACATTGTCTGGGATTTTTCGACTGTTTTAACTTTGATGAGCTGAATAAAAAAAAAAAATCACATTGGTTTTGCTCAATCAGGTCAACTTTTTGAACTATGGAAGCAACATGAGCATCAAAATGCATTACTAGTTCTCACATCTGGATCGGTTTCAAGAGAATCTGCAAAATATTCCTAATTCATTTGAAAAAACAGACAACTTCCAAAAAAAGGAGTTTTTTATAACCCAGCGTAATCAGCTGTCATCCTTAACGTTGCTGTCATTTTTAATTTGTCTTTTTTTTTCTTGCTCTGTCATTGGTTTGTAACATCCTACTCATAAAGAACAACGATAATTGCTTTGCTAAATTAATAAAATCACTCATAATGCAATATTTTCCTTCTGCAATATTGATGGAGCACAACCAGCGTTGTCTCTTTTGAACAATAGAACAAATGCTGAAGCAGAACTTGTTGGAAGTAGACTAAAATAAACTGTGGTAATTTAAACACCTATAAGGCATCTGAATATTCAAGCGGCGGGTTGTTTTTTTCTGTTTTTTGTTTTCTTTGCTTGCATTCAATAACAGAGCGTCCTCTCGTAATTGTGTCTCTTCTGCATGACGAATCAGCCGCCAAGAATAATCACGAAAATAATGAAATACAGTTTGACAACAATGTTTATCTTCGGCATATTACATCATCCCAGTTCCATCAGGGAAAGAAAAGAAGTATGAAAAGGCGTAATGCTTCAATTTTTTTCCCGCGGAAAGCCTCCACCCCGCATTGCATTTCTGATGCATTTTTGGAGACAACTGTTGTCATGGCAGGATGCGCTTGAGCACGCCGAGGCTGCCTTTGTGAGGAGCCATCTGCATGTCTTTAAAGTCCTCTATTAGAAAGTCAGATATGCACATGAACATATATCCCTGGAGATCGTTTAACCGAATTGAATAGAAAATAAGATTTTTATGGTGGAGTACACATTACGGTGCAGCCACAAAACAGAATGGATAGCCTCGGTCCGAAGCTTATTTAACACTTGATGTCATGCGGCTACATCATTTGTGAAGGCGGGATTACTCATTTGGAAAATGAAAAGTCCCTTGGAGTGATGTGTGAGATCTAAAAGGGAGCAGCATTGTGTGACTTGTAGATTACTTCCTGTCTGTCAGTTTACAGAGTGTAAAAATGTAAGTATGACTGTGAAACAATCTGCATTCATTCCACCTTTTGAAACTTATTACTAGGAGATATTGCTCACTTTTTATTTTGTGCGTTCAAATAAGTGGAAGGAGGAAGAAATCACGAAAATGACAATGGCCTCTGATTTTCACCTCCAAGCGTTCATGGCGACGCTTGTTGCTGCAGTTCTGCTCACTGACCAAAGGGTGGAGCCCAAAGACAACAGAGGTTTCCGGCTCACAGTTGGTCACTTCAAGGCATTCGGTCTGTGCAGCTCATGCGTGGCAACTGAATAAAACACGATGCTTCTCTTTGGCCATCAGCAGTACAACAACATCAAGACTCCAGTTCATTGCTGTCAGGAACATACTGCATTTGATTCTTCTTTTTCAGAGCTTTAAAGTACATGAAGGGTCCATCAGATTTATTCAATTCTTGCAATTATGTGTTTTCTGCTGAAAGGCTGACAAGGTGCTATTAGGACAGTCTTATAATATATGAACTGGTCTTTTGGTGTGACTTAGACGATCCATATCTGGAGGCAGAGCTGTTTCCTTTCTGCTCCTCTCTTTACAGCCGCCCACTTGCAGCCTTCGTGTAAATACAGCTGTTTGTTACGAGGTGTAGCTTCAGCTAAAGGTTGGAGGCAGTGACCTCAGTCAAGCTGTAATTAATTGACAGAGCTGTGAAACATCCCACGTCATTAACCCTCACAGGAGGAAGAGGATCCGACACGGTAAAGCCCGGTGTTTTAAGCTTGGCTGCGACGTAATTTCCCTAACAAGCAGCTCGCTTCATCAAACCACTTGTTTTTCTCAACGTTGCTCAAGTAATTTGGGTTGCCTTTGGACGTCCCATCTGCTAAATTCTCACAAGAGCAATTCTGAACAAACCTGACAAACCGTTTTGTCATCGAGACACGAGGAGGGATGATACCGAGGATGTTATAGCGCCGCCGCAATTAAACACACGTTTGAATTGTTTGCAGTACCAATCAGCTCTGACTTTCACATGAGCTGGCGAGGTGGGATTATGAGAATAACAAATGTGTATTTACTTTCAATTTCTTCTCCGAATCACGCTGCCGTCCTGTTACGAGTTCTCCTTTTAGAGGTCAGAGAACCTCAGTGAGGAGAAAGCATCTGTTTCACAGTGTTTGCTGAGGTGTCGTTTGTGGATCTGGAGAGAGAGAGAAAACACAAGTTGTCATGGAGAGAGCAGGGAAAGCTACGCTGTCAAGAAACTGAAAACGAGCGAAGCCTCGGCTTTTGCTATGCGTCCTGATTTGATCTTGAAAAGCTCAGTTTTTTTCATCTGGAGCAGAGAAGTCCGTGCTTGTTTTAAATTTGCCTTATCTGGCCATGCCTCAGAAAATCATGTTATAAGACTGTGTCATAAAAGAAAAAGCTGGAAGTAGATGGAGATTTTGCCTGGATGTAAGAAGAACAATCAAGATTTAATAAAAATAAATAAATGAATAAATGACAGTGTTTTCTATTTTTGTGCCTCCCTGATTTATTTTTTGTTCATTTGTCTTCCTATTTGTTTGATTTTATCTTTGATGGAAGTCAATGTTTGTCCAGTAGACCTGATTGAAATTAGGTTTCCAAAATCGAAAATTAATCATTCAAGTCAGTCAGGCTTCTCTGCGTGGGGAAAGAAACCCGTCAAATTGAAACCAAATATTGCAATTTGTAAAATAGTTGAAACTTATGATTGGAAAAATAAAGATGGAGGCATAACTACTAAACTTTTAAATAAGTCTATAAATCCATTTGGCAGTTTTTCTTGGTTTTTAGTCATCTATCTATCTATAAGATATTTACCTCAATAAATAGCTTATATTGAAGTAGCTTTCATGCTATCTAGCCAGCTACCTCTGTAACTTGTTAGCTTGAAAACAACTAGCTACCTGTCAAGGTGGACAGGAGAGCATCTACCTCTTATAGAGACTCTGTAAGAGTATTTATAGAGTATCAAATTCTGAATTTTTGTTTGAATTTCACTTCCTCTGAATTTGGAAGGAGGTGATTTAGTTAGCTATCAAAGTCGGTTGCTACTAGTTAAGGTTCAGGACAAAATCTGTTTTTTAACAATCCGGTTTTGTTCCCAAACAGCATTGAGATAACCAAGAACACAGTTCAGCCAAAATCAAATTTATCTGCTGCTTTTTTACTGAACTAGCTGGAGGTCATTTTACAAAGTATTATGAATTAAAGAGTTAACATTTGAACAGGTAAATTTAATTGATTAAACATATGAGTAAACAAGGAGGAAGCCAATTTACACATTTAAAATACAATCAATACACACAATGTCAACAATATTGGTAAGGAGCTTGTGCCTACATGCCAATAAAATTTTATAGATTGTCTATAGAAGATCATTAAAATGAACACTTTCTTAGTGTATTTAACTTTAGTTTCTCCTTTTTCCAGGGAAAAGGTTGAATTAAGTTTACCCTGTGTGCAACAGCTGATGCTCAGTGCCCAGGGTTTCTTTCTGACCAGGCAATGATGGCGGCCTGTGGTCATTGTGAGGCTCCATTAACTTTTGAAATATGTCACAGGGGCTCACTTCCATTCTGCCGCAAGCTTGTTTTATTCATTAGCTTGATTTATCAGTTCCACAACTGGCAAACAGTACAGTGTGCTTGCTTCTGGGGTTATTCTGGAATACATAAACAACAAAGCTCTCAGAGAAAGCGGCCCACGTTGTGCCACAACTTGATCACATCATCTAGATTGATTCTAACTTTTCCAAATGTAACCTTTCATGTTTTCTTGATGACTTCAGTAAATAGCCACAGGTTGATTGATCGCAATCAAATCAGAAGATCCAAGCTGATTCCAATTTTCCAACTGGGAAAGAAAAATAATCATCCTTAGGCAAAACTGGTAAACTCCTCCATGAACCAACTTTGCAGCATCACTGCTGTGCAACAGATGACAGAAGTAATGCAGATACAGAGTGAAATTCCCAGTAAACACTTTGAAGTTTGTCGTTGTCAAACAGGGGGAATACTTTTGCCAGGCACTGTAGGTGTTCTTATGCATGCAGATAGTTGAATCTTATTAAAAAAGCAACATTTACAACCTCACAAGAAGTCCCCCTCATGGCTCATTCGAGAATCTTTTCCAGCACAGTTGGCGAGCGGAGCTAATTTCTAATTGTCTTGTGCTCAGCTCTGAAGAGGGGCGGCTCTCAGTGTGCCGTTTCATGCGACAGGAGCTGCTATCCCAAAACTAATTTAGTCATCTTTTAAGGGGGAAATGGCATTTCTCATCAGGCTGTTACAAATTAACTACCAGCTCATATCATGTAGTTAAAATCATAGAGATGTCTCATCAGCTGACCAGTGAGAGAAATTAAGAGTTACTTTGGATGTGTTAAATCCGTGTTGGTGGTGTAGCAATTATTTCTGCATGACAAAAATCCGAAAGTCACAGTTTGAATAAAGTATGAGCTTGTCAGCTTTTTCTGTGCAAACAGGCGCTGATGGCAAAACAGGTAAGAACGTGAATAAATGGATGTCACTTTAATGAATGTATCAGGCCATAAAATCAATTACAATTGATCTTCCATTTATGAAAGTTGGCAGGAACATTTATTAAACCTCACAGGGTTTGCGATTTGATTAAATGGGCCGAGTAACGGGGCCCGGTTGTTTTTCGTGTCAGAGCGACACACGCTTGTAAAGCGCTTTAATAGTTTGTCGGGTAACATTTATTCGCAAGTTGCGTCTTGTCAGTTTGTGGACAGAAGTTGTCTCCATGCCGGGCTGGCAATCTCCTCCAACCTGAAGTTAAATCTGGGGGTGTTGAAACGCTGAGACGGAAATGTATTTTTTAAATACACGCCACATGCCACGAGGGCATGAATTTCACTCGTGCATTTTTTTTTGGAATACAAGTAGGTGGAAAAGTATGTTGTCATTTTGACATCACAGCCTGGAGGTATTTTTTTGTCTCCACTTTTGTGTTTTCACAGCTTTGGTGTTGTGGTTTGTTTGTGCCATATTCCTGCCGTTTTAGATACACGAGTCAACAGGCTTGGACAGCCAGTCACTGAAAACATATTAACTCAGCAAACAAGGCAAGAAGGGAGAGCTTCTGGCAGCAATTCATGAACAGATAACCGCTAAAAGCCATATTTATGTGAGGTAATGCTGAAACTCTGCAGTGCATCTAATGTATTTCCTGCAAATATGCTCAAAAAACAGTGGAGATAAACAGCAGTTTAGCTTTTAGAGACATTAGATTTGCATTAGTGTGTCAGGCTGCATCACCCTTTTGCGCTGCTTCCTGTTTCGGTAATCAGATTTTTTTCATCGTAGACGTCAATCGTGTTTCCACTAGAAGCCACCGCTGGAACATTTTCGGCAGCATCTTGACACGATCGAAGTTCAGAAGTCTAATTTACATTTGGCTCTGTGTTGCCGAGCTAATAAAAGATTTAAATTTGTTTGGATGGCAAACACAAATCAATAGCTCTTCTTTTCAGACACTTTAGTGGAGTCATCAGGGGGAAAGTTTGGCACACAAGTTGGTTTAACAGGAAGCTCCGGGCCCTGAAACCCACGGTGATTTAAGCTCCATTGCAAAATTGCCTTAACTTTACTTTCCCCCTAATTTCCATGTTATACATTCGCTCTGCACAGAGGCGATTAGAGGGGTAATTTAATTGTCACTTTAATTGTCAGTGAATGAAATGTCAGATACAAAATCACGCAAATTACAGTAATGAATTCAAGTGTCATCCTTCATTCGTTCAATTAGCTTGTATCTATTGCAATTTCTGTTTAATTTGATTACGTTTTAATTGTTGCCGTCGGTTAATGTACAGATAAGGAAAGCTGTAAAATGTTTGCAAGAGCAAAGAGAGGTCTGTTAGGACACGCTGAAAATTTTACAGTGTCTTGCAAAATATATTAATACCTCTTTGAAGTTTTTCACACTCTGGCATATTTTTGTGTAATAGAACAAAACCAAGTGGTGCTTAATCCTAAATAAGACTCAGCACATTCAGATGCCTTTAGAAATCAGCTAGTTGCTCATTTTTCTATGCACTAATTCCTCCAGCTAGAAATGCAACTAAAGGGAACATTAGTTACCAAAGATCACAGCAAGATCAAGGAACCCAGCAGAAAGTCAGTTAAAGTAGAGTTAGGTTGTAAAATACCACAAAAAGGTTTTGTGCATAAACACATCATCCAAAAGTTGAAAGAGGACAGCACAAAGTCAATGCAGTTTTTATCTGTATACTGCCAGATTATATCATTCAGTTCCTCCAGTTTCTTGAGAATTATTGTGGAAATTCATGCAAAATCAACAAACCCCTCACTGTTTTTGTGCTAATGCATAATTGGGAGTTTATTAGTGGTTGTCAAAAACTTTACTTGTTCCAACAGCTTCATTGTAGTCCATGATCTAAACAGCCAGTGATAAAAAGACACATTTACTATCATAAATAAGAGCAAAGATCAAAAATATTTCTGATTTAGCACCACAAACATTTTGAGTTTTATTGCAAAAAAAAATAAAAAATCACAAAAAGAATCACGAAATCCTGGAGGGACTGAAAATATGTTCAATAATACCATGTATTTTTATGAATTCACTGATATTTTACCAGTTTGTGAATTGGTTTGATCAATTCATTCTGGCACAACCAGCAATCTAAGAGCTTTCATGATCTTGATTTGGGCCAAAATGAAAATGTGTTTGACACCCCTGACCTAAAGTGACAGGAACACAAAGAGCATTAGTTGAGGAAGCAGCTAAGAAGTCAGTTTCACAAACACTCCCATCCACACGGGAGCATTTAATGAAATGTTTTCATCCAGAAGCAAACAGAGAAAATCCCAGAGCAGTATTTCTACTCCCTCAGACCTGTAAGTGGAGTTAAACCTGGAGTATGGGACATGAGCACAGTGTTAGCGACAAACAACAAGAATGGCAAGCCATTTCTCTAAGTTGATTAATGAAGTTGAACATGTAACCTGTTGTTGTTTAGTAATGGTCCATTTGGGGTCACAGGTCAGGTGAGGTTAGAGGTCGGTCTAACACCGGGGTGTCCAGAGTCAGGCCTCGCCGCCCGCTGGGTCAACACACCTGAATCAAATGATGGCTCGTTAGCAGGCCTCTGCAGAACATCGACATGCAGAGGAGGAAGTTACCGTCTCCTCAGCATGTCGACGTTCTGCAGAGGTCTGCTGACTTTGGACACGCCTGGATTATCATGCCAATGTTTTCACATTAATTTGCAAGGGCAACATTTTCACTTTGGAACCCACTTCCAGCTTCCAAGAATAAAAGAGTTTCAAGTCCCCAAAAACACTGTTTCGTGTAACACTCTTAAAAAATGTTCCTGCAGGTAGAAGTTTTTTTTTTCTTGTCTTTATTTGTAAAGTAACTTTAAAACCCTCAACTACTCAAATATGGACTACTTTCTAATCTATAAAACCCAAATAAAATACACTGACGTTTGTGGGCCATGTGACAAAATCATCCGAAGGATGCAAACTCTCTTGCAAGGCATATAAAAGTACAAGAATGCATTGAAAACATAAAAAAATATTTTCTTTCTCTGAGAAGAAGTGGTTCTCTCTGCCTAAAAACGAAGCTGCTCTGTAGCTTTTTGTTTGTATTTCATGTCAAGAGTCTGTCCAGCCGTTAGCAGGAGTGTTAATGGATATCGTATCGTGACCCTCTCATCTGGCAGTCGCCTCACTTCAAGCTCTTCTGTCAAGTCTGGTTTTGGATTCAGCTGTTTACTCTTCATAGATCCCCACAACATGCTTAGCTTTTCATTTGATTTCTGTAGTACATTTTGAACCCTGGCAAACTGAGTGGGACGAGTGCGACCCGAGCACCAGCAGCGATTGCATTGATTTGGATCATGTTGTACTTCTGGCTTTGTGCAATATTGTGCTTTCGAACCACTTAGACTGGTGGAGTCGATTTTTTATTTTTTTTATTTTATTTTTTCTTGAATTTGTCTCGTAGAAAACTAAACGCAGCTTGTGAAGTCTGAGTAAACAGCAGAAACATGAAATAAATGGCAAAAAAAAAAAGCTGGTTTCCTTTTAGAGACATACAAATATCAAACTGTTAGGCTTCGAAGTTGATAACCATCAAATCGACATGGGGAAGCGCTAAATATAACATCTAAGTGAGTCACTTATGATTCATTCATTCTTCACAGCAGACAAACACATTTAATCACTGAAGCACAAAGAGTACTGATTCTACTCTTCTTTATTGTCTCAGTGAGACAGAACTGTCTGGAATCACCTTTCAATGCGTTTATGATCTCATAATTTCTATTTTTAAGCACAGCTGCGTGATATTAATGTTTTTAAATTGCCTTTTTTAATTAGGTTTTGTTAAAGATGATAAACATGCTCCATATGCTTTGTTGTCTTAACAATTACCTTCTCTTTTAATTAATTACTTTTTAAAACATTGTTTTTTGTGTGTTTGGTTTATTGAAGTAAATGTTAGCAACACGCACGAGTAAATCACAGCAAAAATATTTAACTTGACTCTTAAGACTCAAGATCTGCTCTACATTTTGAGCTGAAATGCAAAAAGATACAAGTTCAGAGTCGAAGCAAGTTCTTTGATCTCATTTGGACTCAGCTTCTGAAGCCTTTCCATGCCAGCCATGGAATCCTTACTCATGAAAAATTGCATCATATCACATCTTATCACAGCTCACCCTTAAAATAACTGGTAGTTCAAAAGTTATTTTAGAGTTCAATTTAAAAAAGAAAACAGATCTGAGAGAAACTACGCCATATGAAGAGGCCTGAAAGTTTTCTGCTAAGACAAAACAGGGAAGGATTCCTGCAGTCACACATCCATGAACAAAATCGAATCTGTTAATTTCAGGTGTTTGCAGTGGCTTTACCTCACTTTTACATCATGCACCCCTTTTTTTCCGGGTTTCATATTTCCCAATCAAACCTGAACAAGCTCTCCTTAAAAAGAAACAGCAATCCCCGACTCCTTTTTGTAATACTTTTGTCAAAATATCACTTTTTTCTTTTTTACATCAACCCCACCAGCACTTATTAGTGGTGGAGAAGCGAGAATAAAATCATATTTCTTTTTTTTTTTTCACATAATATTCTTGCTCTTATTAACACTGACAGTCACAGCTGTGTCTTGTCTGATTAAGCCTGTTTCCTGCCTGGAAGTCAGATCATTTAAACTGTAACTGCACGTATCTCAGAGACGATGGCTTAGTTGAAAAGCGAAAGAGAAGCAGAGACTTTTTTTTTTTTAAAGAAAGTGTGCTTTGTGTAGCATCATTTTTAGATTTTAAGATAGCAGTGCAACAAATCTAGGATTTTAATAATAAAACTTACATTTTGTGTTTGAATGTTGCAATTAAACTGTATATTATACTGACAAAATGTCCAAATTTGGAGCTGGAAAAAGTTACAAAAATTACTTTGAAGCTATAAAATTAGAGGTTTACAACATGCAATATGGCTATCCTGCATATATCCTTAATATTTTACTGGTTACTGCAGCAAACAAAGTTCTTCTGGCAATTGTATCATAAAATATTTTACATACACAAAGTACTATGCAGTCTCTTTCAGTGTACAAATTTCCACTGTGTTTGAAAGTAATGAAATCCAGAGTTCTACATTGTTGTGCTAATGCTAGTTAGCTAATAATAGCTAGCCTGGCGACTTACCATATGCTAAGTGGCTGTTCTATAAATGGATACATTTTACAGCCTGAAACATTTATTAAATAAATATTAATTTATTCACATGCTTACCTCACATTATAACAAACATTAAAATAAGTTACAATGCAGAAGATGCTCAGCTTTTCCCCAAATTGATGGTTGCCTAACTTCTTGGGATGAAAGTTCACCAACCTATGTACAGTCTATTAGTGTGCCCCCAAGTGGTTTAATAATTATTAGCTGAGAAAACAGGCCAATGTCTGCTGCTGTATTCTCTCTCTATCGACATGCTGAGGGGACTGACTGCTCTTTAGTGCTGGGTAGGCATTTCCAACAGCATTAGCTTAGGCTAAGGTTTAATCCGGTCATTGCTACAAAACATGTGTAGTACTGATGTACGTTTGATAGTGGTGAAGCCCAAATGTGGAACACATGGAAACTCTGAGCTGTGCTTCTGCAGCAGAAATGTTCAGCATGTCCATAAACTCAGAGGCAGTCCGTCTTAGCTGGATATCGCTTCATGTATGCTGCATGGCCAGATTTGTAGAAATTCAGTGCTGAAATGCTACTTACATAGAGACACATATCTTCAGATGGCACCGAAATGCATGGCAGATATGCAATACTATGATGGTGCTATAAAGACGGAGCTTTACCTAAAAAAGGAAAAGAAAAGGACAAACCATGCAATACCAACATAGCATGAAACATATCTTGTCACTTTATTCTTGCATATCTAGAAATGTGCAGAAAATTAATGTTTTATGAGGCTTATAAGGACATTTTCATATCTAATTTGAACACATGCTGAGTTGAAAGCCATTTGCTGCTTCACATGTGTAAATATATCTGTAAAAGTCAGCTTGGTGGAAGTGTGCTGGGAGAAGATAATGTCGGATGAAAAATGGCTGCACTGGATGTCTCAGTTCTGTCGTTATATTCAGCCAAATAACCATCTGAGCCTGTCAATAGCAATAACAAGCACTTTTAAACGAGAGCTTGTTACTTTGATTCAGTGAAGTATATCTACTCAACTCCAGACCAAATCTAAACGGTTTGTCACTATTAAGAAACAGAAGCTGGAAGGGTGAGAAAATGAATCCCATATTTAAAAAAAAACACCTAATTTAATATTCCAACAGTGGTTTGATCACTTCTTTTCATCCTTTTGCTGGAGGTTTTTCAAAAATATGCTCAATTTAGTGCAGATTAGAAGAAAGGTTTATATCTTCGCCTCATTATGCTGGAAAGATCCTGATTCTTCAAGCTAAAATGCTGCTCTGTGACTAAGCACCTGACAGGCCCGTCATTGAAATTTATGTGCTTTGCAAAACTATCCATATCCCTTCACCTTTTCACATATAATCAACAATACACTTCATTAAATTTTCTTGAGATTTTATGATATAAACGAATGCAAAATAACACGTAAAGCAGATATTGGGAGCAAAATTATGTATAAATAAAAGGAGCTGCAGAAATTGAGTGACAGAAGTTTTATTTACCATTTAAGGTGACGCCTGTTGAACTGAATGTGAACACCTGTGTGAAAGTTTGGTGAAATAATCAGATGACAAAACATTCTCTGAGGTTTTAAATATCTCACCATATAGCTTTACAAATAAGAAGGCACTAAGACCAATGAAGCAAAACCAAAACAAAAATTTTACAAGATTCAATCATCCAGAGCAACAGAAAGACAATTTGTTTCTGAAAACCACTTGGACTACGTGATGCTCTGCACGGCACACACAAACTAAATGTTGCATTTTATTAGGAGTCACACGTGACGCTCTCATCTGTGGCCTCCTGTAGGGTTATATAACTCCAACATCCCTGCAGCCAGTGAGACAGAAAATGTCGTCTTCAGTTCACTGAGGCATACCAGCCCCTGACAACCATTACTGTGGCCCCGTGCTTCCTCTACATTGTGAGCATGAATACATTTCAATGACTCCCACATGCTCAATCTTTTATGACAGGGATGTGTGAGAAAATTTTAAGCCAGCCTTCGTACCTACAGTGCAGAGCGAAGTGTGAAGCCAGCAGCGGCATTAGGATGGAGAGGACGAGGAGCTGAGGTTTAATATGCTGCATCCTGCTAGACTGAAGGAAAAGAAAAAAGAGCTTGACTTACAACACTAAGAAAGAAACACAGAGTTCAGAAATAAAATGTACTTTGTGAAACGATGA
The DNA here is from genome assembly GCF_000485575.1 of Poecilia formosa. NCBI lineage: Eukaryota > Metazoa > Chordata > Actinopteri > Cyprinodontiformes > Poeciliidae > Poecilia > Poecilia formosa. Next base: position 483,336 of record NW_006800191.1, on the reverse strand, counting down.
AATCATCCGGTAAGTGTGGAAACCTCCACATCGAGTATTTCCTGTAAACATACCAACTGCTTTGATGTCCCTCAGTCCGGTTTCCACGCTCACCGCAGCGCTGAGACCGCCCTCGTCAAAGCGAGGCGGTCAGTGGTGTCCACATAAATGCAGACTGTGGAAGAGCCACAGAGCTGGTTCTGTTGGACCTCAGCGCAGCGTTTGGCACTGTTGACCACGACATTTTACTGAAACAACTGGATATTTCTGTTGGACTCTCTGGATCAGAACTTGACTGGTTCAAGTCTTACCTAAAGAACAGACTGAGGTCAGATGAGGGGAAGCCCAAGGTTCAATCCTTCCTTTTAAGATCTACCTGCTTTCACGACCACAGGCTTCTGCGAATAGATCAAAGTATGGGCTGAATCAATGTGCCATACATGAATATTACACACCTCAATATTCCGACTACCATTGCAGTTTAATATACTTGGTGAAAGCACATGCATGTGTTTTCATCAAATCTCATTGACCTTGTGTGATGTATGAGGAGAAAAAAAATAGAAAATATCTCAGTCTGCATAGAAGCTGCTTCAGAAAACTGGCTTTTAGATTTTTATGTGTATAGCCACTGCTGTGCGTCCTTTTTCCATTCCATCTTTATTTGTAAAAGCACTTTAACAGAGCTGCAGCTGACACAAAGCGCTGAACACACACACACAAAAAGACAACTCCTTAGAGTACAATTACATGCAATTTAAAAACCAAGTCCCACTAAGGTCGAAAGATAAGGAGAAAAGACAAGTTTAAAAACTAACTTTGTGTAGGTTTGTCAGACAAATCCCAATAAAAATCATTGAAGTGGGTGGTTGTATTGTGGCAAAATGTAAAAAAAAAAAAAAAAAACAATGTCTTTGCAAGGAACTGTGTCTTCAAATTCCCGATGAATGGGAGTGCCGAGTATTCCCACACAATTTGTGCCAACACTGAATATGCAAGAAAGAGAGGAGACTAATGATGCTTGCCAATGGGGGCTTGAGTTGATATTATAACAGATTGCACTCCAGTCGGGGTCTAGCCAGTGGGGGAAAGGAGCCGCTTCTTTATTCATGTAGAAAATTGCCAGCACAAAGAGGAGAGGTAAACGTCATGGATGGGAGAGAGTTGTTTACACTCTAAGGGAAATTTTACACTTCAAAGGACTTGTCTTAGTTTTGACAGTGAAAAATAAAGGCTATTTGAAACAGTTTTATCCCTTTGTACTTGCCAAACCAAGAAGTCCACAATGGTACAGTGATATTTCACTCACGTCTCTTTTTTTATTTTTTTTTCCGCAAAGCTTATCAGAGAACTTGAGTAATTAATTTGGAAAACTGAACAATAGTGAGGCTTCATCTGTGATGCTCAGCTCCTCTCTCATTTGCCACATCCTGCAGACCATGTGGCGCATCAAACAGAAAACGTGGTTCTCTTTTAAGAAAGAATGACAAATGTGCGGGAAAGATTAAGGTCTGGGCTGTACTGTTACTTGCTTGAAAGATGGTCCAGAGGGCGGAACAACAAAGGGCAGGACCAAAACTTATCATCGCAACGATGCATACAAACCATGAAGAGAGAGAACCCATCGCCAGGCAGTCCGTCTGATGCAATAGACTGTCACCTGCAACGCTGGCCCACCTCTAGTCCATTTATTTTCGAGGCAGGACTGGAAATCAATCAAAATATTACATGAATCAAAAGATTTTTGTAGAGTCTGTTGTCACCTGTCAACAAAGATAAATTCTCCTCCGAAAGACAATCCCTACAAGCTACAGTGGAGAAGTCTTTCTGCTTAGACAGAGCGAGCGAACTCGAGTGGTTCTGACCGTAAAAAGTCTCACCGTGTGTGTTCTGCATGCAAACCGGCTTCCCTCAGATGCCTCCTTGCAGCGGCAAGCTGTTACCTGGATGATTCTTCAAAATAAGTTGTCATTTCCCTCCTTTTGATGTGCGCCGTTTTGTCGTCTTTCTGTCGGAGCCCTCTCTCAACATCTCGCTTTGGAAAATTTCCATCTGTGCTAATAGGATAAAAAAAAAAGTGGTTTTAGGCACAGCTAGCATAAACATCCTCTTACCTGAGATAAAAGCAGCGTCTCCATGATGAAAGTGCATGCCTCAGTGTTTTTCTAATTTTCTCATTTTTTCGTTCTCACCTATGTCAGCTCTTATTTTCAGAGTCACATCGGAGAGGCAAAATCTGAATGTCTGGCCGTAATCGAGAAAGCGGAGCGAAAAACATAAAGTTGCTGGATCTGCGTAAAGTACCCAGATCCTTTCATCTAAAAGTTTAATAATGGTAGCCGTGCGTGACCTAATGTGTTTTGCTAATCGAGTTTTGCAGTGGATTGCTCCGGGTTCCCGTTTCTTTCATGTTCCTGGTGCTTCTTATCTGAACCAGCTCCCCTTTTCTCTGATTAAAAACTTTGTAAGAAAGCAGGTGCAAAAGCAGACTTGGTCCCTACCTCTCTTTTTAATATGCCATAATCATCTGATGAAAATGTACATGACAAATCTAATATCTTCCATTTCTCCCCCCCAAATCATCTTCCGTTTTTGGCTTATGACACAAGCAAACAGATAAAAGAGCAATGAGAATGGTGCGCTTGAATGTTTTCTACAAAACTGCAATTTTTTTCCAGGATGGCTCTTTTGTCCTTGAGCTATATCAAAGTGGGCAAATGCAAAAAAACCACAAAAAAATCTGGGTCAAGACAGATGGAAAAAAGTACCTTCAGTGTACTTTGATGTTTGCAAGTTAGCTTTTTGTAAATTATAGCATTATTGTATTGTCTCATCCTTTTTTCTTGTTATTTTAGAGCTTATATGATAATATTTGACAAACCTTTAGTTGTGTTCAGGCTTGTAGCTTATGATAACCATATTTATTAATATAAAGATATCAGGGAGAAAGAAAGGTTGCAAGTACAAGGCAGCCAGAAGTTGCTGAACAAAAATGGTCAAAGGATAACACAAAAAAGTAGCAACAGTAAAGTGTGTCATGCAAATGTCAGTTTAGTGAATATTTACATGATGACTTATCCTGAGAGCCTGAGAGGAGAAGCTAGGAGACAAATGAAGGGAATGAAAAGCTCTCTGTGGTTTGGCTTGTCTGCTTCCAGTTCCCAAAAGTGATAAACCACCTCCTGAGATGAAAAATGTGCACTTCTTTGAGCTCTGAGTTTACTACCGAACCAGCTTGTGTTCATGTTGGCAGGATTTCCAGCAGATACTCTTGTGATTATCGATCTTGAATCGTTTGGTCTCAAGTCCCAGCCTCTACATCAGGACAAAATCATATCAGGTGGTTAAGAGTCACACAGCACGCGGTGCCTCTTGGCTTTAGTTCTCAGAAAAGTATTTAATTCATCATTGCAAATGACACAGCAGAGAGGGAACTGAAGACAAGTATGAACGTAAGCTGTAACATTAATTAGTACAGTTAAAACATAGTGAGTGATGCAAAATCCATGTATGAGATTGTGAAATGTTCTAGATTGCCAATGACTATTCTTGATAAAGAGACAGCAACAAGCTTTAAGAAGGCGCAGTCACAGAAGCTACATTATTATCCACAATTAATGGTACCTTCCTGTTTCAGACAGTGACTCATAAAGCTCCATTTGCCTTAGAGAAAAGATCTACAATTACATCTTCAGTTTAATAAAAAGCCACAAATTTTACACCTTCAAGGTTCTTTGTTTCCTGGTTCTCGATAAACTTGATAAAACAGACAGTCGTAGCATTAAAAAGTGAAAGAAACTGCCCTACTTTAAACAACCAACCATATTTGCACCTTACAGAGACGCCTTAGAGAAGGTTAGCCATCATCACCAAGTATTTAATCTTCTCATACATCAGTCTGTTTCTAGAAAACTCCAATGACTTTAGATTGTAATTGGGTCACTGATTTGTATGATAGCACAAACAGTGTCAGAACCTCTGCGAGCATCTTGGATATAACTGTCGCGGGTGAATGTGCTAGAAAAGACAGCAAACACACTGCCATGTGCATTCCAAGAAGACATCAAGAGCACTCGCCTGTAGTCAGGCAATTATATACAGTAACCTCTTCTTAGGTAGAGCAGGAGCAGAGCTGCCTACGCGCCGCTCTGCAAAGGAAAGAGGAAGGGAGGAAAAAGAAACAACCTGCATTCAGGGTTTCTTTTGAAAGCGATCAGAATTCAGTGGTTGTTTTGCTGAAACTCAACAGCCTTCTTTAGCTCTTGCAGGGCTGGTATTCTCACAAGGCCTCGCAACTTGCTTGTTGAATAGACAGTTGGATAGAAAACTCTTTGATATTGATGGAAATCATGATTAGGTTAGCTGCCGTAAACAAATTTATCGAGTCAACACTTAAAATGACATGTCAAGCAAATTTAAAGACGTAGATCTGATGGATCAGAGATTTACAAGCCGTCACTTTCTTCCAATGTTTAGAGAAGGTCAGTCGGTAATGGATGTTTTTGGAGGCAGCTACAGTTAGCAGTACATCCTTGTTGGAAAATGTCCAAAACCAGCTTAACCAAGACATATGACGAGAATATACCGCAGTATGTAGGATCTTAAGGTGAGCAATTTAATTTCATACATGGATAACTTTGTGCCTGGATTAATCTCTAAACTTTAGGAAACTGATCCCAACTGTCTATCTGTGTTTTGGATGCATCGGAGAAAGCATTGTGTTGCATTTATTCATACTACAGGGGGGAGTTTTTTGGTGACAGGGGCTGTAGTAAGCACTGGGAGCCATTGGTTTCTTTTCCATTAACAATAGAATTGCGCAAATTGAAATTCCAAAAACAAATGTGTTTATTGGAAACACACCAATCTCAAAAATAAGTTCTTTGATGAAAGGTTTTTGTGCTAGAATGAGGTTGTTTTTCAGCTGCAATGGAAACACTTTTTCCGCATCACGAGTCACGTGATCAACAGCTGGATGTTACTACTGGTGAAAACAACAAACAAATTTACAGGAAGTAATAGGAGGATGATGGTTTGTTTCTGGTTTATGTGGACAACGTGCTGCTGGCTCTACCAGATGTCTCTTAGCTTCGCACAGTTCAGTTGCACATTTGTGGGTTTTTTTTACATTAACAGAATAGCGAGAAAGCTTTGTGCACATTTGTAATGGAAATGCAGTTACTGACACCTAGTGGCAGACATGTGTAGGTGCCTGGGTCTGTTAAATCCTTAGATTACAAGAAAGTTGTGTGGGATTCCAGCTAAATTGTTGGTGACAGAGATGATGTGTGAGTCTGAAACTAACAACATGTAGTTGGACCCAATCCACACACAACCTGGACTCTGAAAACCAACCGCTGGAGGGGCTGGAGTTTCTTCTACTACTCTGGGTCGTTCAAAGTTTAGCCACTTAGCCATTTGCAACTCTTAGAATTATTTTAAAGCTGGTAGTGGAGATGAACACTTTTAAGAAATTTTTAGGGCAAGGTATTTGCTGCCAAAATGGATCTTCAAATGTTGAGTGCAACTCAACATATTCGTCGTTTTTGTGTGATTTTGAACAAAAAGTGGTGCAGAGAATTAACTAAAGGCTTTTGAACTAGAGAAAAAAATAACATTGATTCAAAATGTTGTTCTGTCTTTTCATGTCCTGTTACTAGGAGACCCAGAGGCAAACCCTGAACATACATTTATCCCTTCTGGCCAAAATAACTCCTTTTTTAAGGTTTTATTGGCTCTAGTGGCCTTTATTTGATAGTGAATTGACAGGAAGGTGGGTAATGAGAGAAGGGAGAAGACATGTGGCAAGAGTCACCAGGCTGGGAATCGAACCTTCGACAGCCTCGTCGAGGACTAAGACCTCCATAACTGGGTTGTACTTAACCCGTCCGCCACCACAGCACCCCGAAACCTCTTAGAATGAGCTGGAAATGGATGCAGGGCAGAGGAATGTCTTGGCTTCCCTCCTGGACCTGGTTCTGCCAAGACGGATGGATGGATCACAACATGTTTTATTTTTTGTTTTTTGCTTTGATGCAAATATACAGAATAGGCAGGATGACGGATCCAACTAATAGAATATATAGATACTTAAGCATGCAGCTAGCAGCCAAATCTGGTAAGTGGTATGCAAAATGATAACTAATAAAGGGACAGCCAGATCTTAAAAAATGAGGAGCCTCTTTAAAGAAGACAGCTCTCCCAGTGGCGTATTATTTTAACTGAGTTTTCTCTAAGTGCTCGCTCAGATGGAGTTGGATTTCTTTTTATAGTGTCTTTATGCGAACTGACACTGTCTGGGTTGGTGAACTGAATCCTTTGAGAGTTTGTTGATCCAGCTGACAGGCAAAAGCCACAATTACTGTAAACTAAAAACCGCACAAAATAATCCAACAATGCAAAACTGTCAGTTAAAGTGAGTGTGTTAATACTCATGTTTGCTCTCATGAGAAGAGCAAACACACATATTTTAATTAGAAAAGCTCTAGTCTCTTCAGCAAATAAAATAAAGAATCCATAAAAAGTATTCACGCCCTGGGAGGTCTTACCCTTTTTATTGCCAATCATGTCCAACGAAGTTTAACGTTTTTGACAAAAAAAAAGTACAAAAACAAATTCCTCAGTGTACAGTGGAAACTCATTTCTGCAAAAATAATGACAAGTAAACAAAAATATGTATCAAAATAAGTGACTGCATAAATATGCACTACTCTCAAGTCACTACTTAGAGGGTATTTATGCTGTCACTTATTTTATGTTCATAATTTATTTGTCATTTTTTTGTAGAAATCAATGTTCATTTTGACATTAAAGGGTTTTTTGTACATTTTTCTTGTCAAAAAAGCCAAATTTTGTCGATCAAAACTGATTTGTAAAACCAATACAAGTATAAAACATCCAAGGGGGCGAGTACTTCCAACAGGCACTGTAATGTGATTCAGTGTCACTTGGGAAAATATTACCTGCTTTAAACAGACTTTGAGAGATTGTGTTGAGCATTAAAAAATATACACTACAGGAGAGTAATAAAACATATTTCCTGTTCAGCGAGGCCCACTGTCATTTCCACCTGGAAGCAGGAAAATGGAAGCACCTGAGGCTTCGCTCATTAATGCTGCTGCGTTGTTATTGTGAGAAATAGGGAATACATTTATTTCACTTTTGGGATTCTTTCACATCAGCATACAGTAAATAGCTTTTTAGGATGGAGGTGTTCGTTTTGATATCCCAGGCCATTTGTAACCGTAGAAGCAGGAACTCCTCATCAGCGTTTTAAAAATTACAGGCTTCCAAGAGAGTTTTTGGAGTCCCTCCCCCCCAACTCTCCAGATCCAACCCCTCTGATGGTTTCCACAAACTGGAAGACGCTTTGATTCCTTGATCATTTCCAACACTTGTTTACTCAGCAGCAGGTGACCCTGGAGCTTTCTGAAGGTAACTACAGAGAAAACAATTTCTCTTTGAGATTTCTGCATCCATCTTTCGAAATCTGCACAATGAAGACAACTGATTCTGCTGGAATGCAGTTCGGGTCTGAAGTTTATGTTCGCATAAAGTCTAAAAATGTTGCATCATTCTTTCTCCAGAGTGGGGTAATTATACTGACTTCTTTTTGCTTTTCTTACACTTACATTTTTCAGATAATCAATTAACTTTTAGTTAAAACCAGAGGTTTACATACGCACAATGCACAATAAAAACAGACGTGCATCATTTTTTGATGTGTGACGTTAAATCAGATAGTGAAAAATGATGTAGAAATCTTTGAAGGTTAACTGACATATTTCAGTTAACTGGAGGCAGACCTGCAGATTTAGCTTATGCCACACCTGGAACACAGGTGTGGCATAAGCCGTCTGGCTTGACACAATGAGAAAGTAAAAAAAAAAAAAAAAATCAACCAAAATATGAGGAGGATAATTGTGGGGCTGTAGGGGTCTGGTTCATCTGAGGGAACAATTTCCAGATGTTTGAAGGTTCTGCATTCATCTGTTAAAAATAACTATTTGCAAGTGTAGACATAATGGGAATGTCCAACCATCATATTACAAATAATAATAAGGTTACAGGGTCTGTGTCCAAGAAATTAATGTATTTGGTGTTATGATCTGTGTTTTCTGTGTGGTTATTTTTGTGGTTTTTCTGTTTTAGTTTTCCCCTGTGAGTCTGTCTTCCCTGTTGATTGCTCCTCAGATGTGTCTACTTACCTGATTACCCTCCCTGTGTATTTAAACCCACCTGTTGTCGGGTCCTTGTCTAATGTTGACTTACGTGCGTCGGTTTCTGTCGAGTTTTCCAGTGGTACTGTTAAGTCCTGGTCAACTAAGCTCCGTGTCGGTCTTCGCGACAGGGCTACCGGTACTAGCCGTGTGCTTTAGTTCTCTCCCGTGCTGCCTGTCCTGGACTGTCTTTGTGCATTATTGTCAGCATTAAATCCATCTTTTCACTACAACCTGAGTTCAGCCTGCGTTCAACCTCACCACCAACCACACCTTATGACATTTGGTCCAAATCGTGCAGATTAAGAACCTTGTAACGATGCTGCTGAATCATCCACAGTAAAACGATCCCGATACCAACAAGCCGCTGATCAAAGAAGAAGCCATTAATCCAAAAGACACAAAAACGTCAAATTCCGGTTTGCACATGGGGACAATTTTTGGAGACAAGTCCTGTGGCGGATGAAGCTAAAGTGAAACTGTTTGTTTGGCCACAGTGACCATTGCTACATTTGGAGGAAAACTGTGAAACATGTGGGTGGCATCATCATGTTGTCGGGCTGTATTACGAACTGGTACACTTCATCATATATATAGGGGAGAAACATTATGTTAAAATACTGAATCAACAGTCAGGTGGTTAAAGCTTCGACACGGATAAATCTTCCAAATGGACGATGACCGAATGATGCTCTCACTCCCATGAACGACGGCAGCTACAGTATCCTTACAGTGAAAGAATACTGTGAAATCAAATTTGAAAATGTTGCAGGGTAAACTGATGTGCAGTGGAATAAATAGCTTCATACAACAAACTAAACTCATACTGTTCTTCTTGGTTGTTCATTGCCCTTGTGTGACTCCCACTGTGACGCTGCGTCTGGATTCTGCAGGACGAGTTGAAATCCTGCTACATCAGTACAAATCAGTGCTTTTACATCAAAGCAGCCACGTTGTTCTGACTTTTAGCATTTAGCTGAGTCTACTGAATTTATTCTGAACGCGTTAACTGCCTGTGTGGCGAAGAAGTGATTGGCTTCTCACTGCGTTGCCTCAGTTGTTGCAGGTTCCTGCACGTCAGCACAAACGATTTCAAATCTCTGGGAACGTTTGAAGTTCACATATTTACATTTCAGGTAAATTAAGTCATTATAAAAAGGGAAAAGAAAAGCACTGCATTTTGAGCTTTGTTAACGGGAATAACAACCAACGTTGATGTAGGATATCCAGATATGGGTATAAAATAAAAATAAATAAAAAACTCAGCTTTGGTCTTTTGTTGAGCACAGCAGGTCGTGGTCCCTTTATACACATTTGCGAGGATGAATGCTATATTGCTTTACTTCCTTTGCAGAGTGCTGATCCACAGGAAGCCACTCATGGTTTGAATAGCATTGACCTATACAGCCAGAACCTGTAATCACGGAGCATCTTTGTGAATTTTTCTGTGGTGAGAAAAAGAAGTGTTGTCACAACGCTGTGTTCACTGTTCAACTCAAAGTAGGAATGTGACACAGCCTGAGAGAGCTGGTATTATAAAACTTTCAAAGTACTACTTACTGCAAGGTTTACTTGCCACAGGGACAAACGGTTTTTCTTTTCTGTTCTTGTATTATTATAGTAAGTTTCCCCCCCCCCCCCAAGATCATTGTTATTACCCAAATCGTGCTCCGTTTGAGGTGCGAAGGCGTACATCTATTCTAAACTTCTCCCTGATATTTTTCTGACCGTCTGCTTTTGAAATAACAACATTGGTAACTTTTTTAAACTCGCAGCATATTTTCAAAAGTTGATGAACCCCTGCAGGTTGTCAAACAGGAGCATGGCGACTTCACTTCTGAGGCTCTTTCAAGAGGACAAGAATGGAAATGCTTGGGTGGATTTTTTAATGTTTAATCGAGTAACGTGTGTCTTCAGGTTTTAAAAGTTATTCCAGCTTTACTGATGGTGTGAAAGACAATCTTGTTTGCACACACATCCTAAGGAGCCTTCAAAATTGGAATCAGGATATTAAAGAAGAATAATTATCTTTCAAGCCAAATTGAACTCTTTTTTTTCCAACCTTTACCAACTATGTGTGATTTCCCAGTATGTCTTGGTAAAAGCCTTATTCAATGCTTTCTTTCATCAAATTATAATCAAAAACATTTTCTCCTTATTTTAGAATCTCAGCAAAAAGTGGTGAATAATTGTGAAATGGAGGGGAAAAGTACAACTGGGTTTCCATGTTTTACATCTCTGAAGGCTTTCTGCTTTTGCATTGAACTCTTTAAGCTGATGCTTTGTGTTGTCTTATGACACTGGTGTCCTCACAGACCCATTGACTTACATGTAAGCATTTTAAGGGTGACAGTTAAAGGGTTAACCAAGTTATTATGGGATGTGTCTGTAGTAGCAGTTTGTTCATCTGGAATTAAACCCATTCTTTACAAACTGTTTTCATCCTTGAACAGCTAATTTAAACTTTTACTGTAGATTTTCAACTAGAGCCAAGTCTGGACATTGACTAGGCCATTTTAATGCATTAGCATTGTTAGCCGTTCCATTGGTCAGGCTGTAGTTTGTTGTCCTGCTGCAAGGCGAACCTTCAGTCTTACAACACATCTAACAGGTTGTCTTACAGGAGTACTCTGGCTGTGTTTCCTTTACCCATAAAACGGCACAAACTGGAATTATGAGAATAAATTTGCTTCATGGAGACACAATATCAATGAAATGTTTTAATTCTTGGTTGAGGTGATTTTTTTTGACCGTATAAAAATTTGTATATTTAGCAGAAATGCAACAGCAACGCTTTTTTTGTGTCACACGAGTCACATAACAACAACCACTGGCAGAAAAGACGAAGAAGACGACAGGAAGCGGTAGGAGGATGACTGGGCGGTACGACTTTTAAAGATTTCTCATGAACAAACATTGTCATGTGATTTTAATTGTTTCTTAGTTAATGGAAACACAGTAATTGCAAAATGTTGTTTTTTCAACATTATCAGAAACTACACAAAGTTTTTTGCACATTTGTAATAGGAACCCAGATAGTGTGTTCACGTTAACACTGTCTGTGCTAAAAACAAAACCTAAGCCCACTGTATAATGCTACCACTACCATGCATCACCATAGGATTGCTGTGTTCATAACATTTCTCTAAATGCAGCCTGTTGATCTGAAGGCTTTTTGTTGTATTTAAGCAGAACGCCTTCACCACATCTTAACTCTACTCCCTTACATCTTTTGAGGCAACTTTAAAAACAGAAAGAACCATCACAGGTGTTTACTTGGAGTAAACACCAGGCTGTCAGCACAAACTGAGGATCTGACCAGTGATTGACTGAAAGGAGAGGCTGATTAGTGGAACGTCACACAGCTGAGTTAACAAACAGATTAAGAACAGGAGAGCAGGAGGCTGAGGAAGGCAGTGGAAAGGAGTTAACTCAGGAATACAATGAAGCCCAAAATATAAAAAAATGGAATCTAAAACTCCAAGTCCAACTTTGTTTCATCTGCAAATTTAATCTTCATAAAAGCAAGATGGTTGGAGTGCAACAATCAACTAATGCTCTCTGCCAGTTCCACTGGATGGGCATTTTTTAACTGATCTGCTTTTGTGGATTCATTCCAGTTTTAACAGACTGAGCAGAAATATGTGAGACAGTTAAAGCGTCACAGAAAAAAGGAAATCATTTTCTCACCAAACTGTTTGGTCTTCAAACCTCTGAGACTTTCAACTCCGATTAGACTGAGATTAAATTACACACATGTGGATCTGATGTGCTGCCATTATCCTGTCAAATTAAATCTCAATGAAATGCATGGAAGTGTCCGACTTCACAGAGACAAACTGAAAAAAAATCCTGAAGTACGAATACTTTGATTTACATGCATGTAAATCTATTTAAATCCACATCATTAAAGACCGGGCTGACTTGCACAGCTGCAAATTTTTGTCCGTGAGAATTTTTTTGACAAGATTCCAGAAACCATAGAGCTCCCCTCGTTAAAATACACATAATGATCCAGCACTTTTCATTGAAGAACTCCTCTTTCGTGATTTTCAGAAGCATATTTATTTTCCCCTTAGTTTTATCAAATATTGTGTTTTTTTCTTTGTTTTGATGAACTTCATTTCGCGATGCGCCTTCAGTGTGCTCACGGAGAGCAGAAGTGAGGTTTAAATGCCTGTGGCACATTAAATTTAGCATAATCAAATCTACAGTACATTAGCATGACATGATTTATGCTGCTCTGCATTGGAGACTCCTAGGAGTTGAGGTTTTTAATGCTTTTATATTAGAAATGCGAAAATCAGCATGTTCATGCCAGCCAAACGGGAGGGGTCTGCTGAAGGAAACGGAAAGCTCACAGAAAGTGAAGGTATTTTCATCATCATGTGCATATTATGAATGCACAGGTCACGGTTTGTTAAGATCCATGACAGTCTGACAAATCTCGCTTGCAAATTTATACCAAAAAGACTCAGAAAACCAGTATTTCAAGTCAGTACAGAGCACACAGCTCGACATGGGTAATCTTCCTGAGAGGAGCTTAAAACTGACTAACAGGCGATCTCAGCTTACCGCAGGGCTTCATTCGAGTCGATCTAAAACCACTGTAGAAATGTACCGTTGGCTAGCACTGAGAACACAATGCCAAGAGCCTGTAGCATTTGTTGGGGTGATGAGATCACAGGCAGCAGCTAGCAGTGAGGCACCCAGCCAGAGGAGCCACGCCCTCCGGCGATTAGCCACACAGGAGGAAACAGCACACAGGTTTCCAGGAAGTCTATTTACATTTTTACATGGTTCCATTTTTTTGCCCAGAACTACCTATTTATTTATTTATTTTTATTTTACAGCAGTAAAATTTATGTGACAGAGTATAGCTTCATTATTTAGCAGGGTTAAACACAGACATAAACACAGACAAAGGGCCAAGTGTACAACCTGTAGAAAGGAAGGTGTTACAGCTAAACAGAACCCCCGGGAACGTGTAGCTATGAGGAGAACAGACCTTAGGATGGTTTTAAGATTGTAAGCCTAGTCTTGGGGTCCATTCACACCAGCCCTGTTTAGTCCACTTTAATCAAACTCTAGTCTGTTTGCCTGGAAAGTTCAGTTTGTTTGGTGAGGTGTGAATACGTAGCCAAACTCTGATGTGGACCAAAGTGGCATCTGCAAACCTTTGGTTGAAATGAGCTCTGGAACAGTTCGAATGCATTTGTCAATACCAGTCGGATCGGAGACCTCTCCAAAAGAAGGAAGCGGACCACAGCGCAGGGCATTCTGGGTAAATATATCCAAAACAAGCATTACAGTGGGAGAAGTGGCTTGTGGTCTTTTCCCAAAGAGAAAAGAAAAATCCTCCAACCGCTAAAATCTGACTCCATCTTTGTTTACATTTGTTTGGTTTGTTTGACAGCATGAAAGCTGAAAATTTAACAAATGTTGTAGTTTTTCTTCCCAGTCGAACCAAATCTCCTGAACTATGAGGTGAGAAAACACCTTAAGATGTAGCCAGGGTGTCTGCCTCACGGACTAAAGCTCAGAGCTGGTTCCACAGGAAGATCTGCTTCCCATTCTACTTTTGAAAACTCTGAACCAGCAGGAAACTGCAGTCTGACTTTGAAGTGCTCCGTTATGTGGAACCATCAAATCTCTGATATATGGTTGAGCTGGATTATGAAGGGCTTTATATATACAAAGGGAATGAGCAGAAGCTAAATCTGTACACATAGAAAAAAGATCTTTTAAATTAGGTATTTATGGTTTATATCTGCTGCTATGTCTTTGTGTGGTAATTTACCAACCTGGAATCAATTGGACTGAAAGCAACTAGACAATTTATTTTGATTATCTCCTTATTGTATTGCAATATTTCCCACCTGGGAAGAGCTGTTTTTGTTTCCAGTAGAAGTCTGCACATGTGGATTTAGACTCATGCAAGGCAACACATTTGAAATGAGGCAACAAGGTGCAACAAATAAAGTTGCACATGGCAGCAGATATTCTTCTGTAGAAACCTGAGGGATAAAATACAGGAGAAACTTTCAGTTGTGATTCTGAGCTGTCTGCATGTGAAATCTTCTGGTTGCATGGCACGAGCTCCACGTGCCAAGAAGATAAACCAAAACTACAAAGTTAAATCCAGAGATGTTGCCTCGAGTGATTACTGCGAGCCTTTTTGACGGCGGCTTTTCTGCCTTGTTTTTCTGTCCGATTGGCTTTTTTTTCGTCTGACGTAAGCAGGGGCCGGTCAGCCTGGCAAACATGGACAGACTTTATGCTGTTTAAATGAATTTAGAAGATGCCAATCCAGTTTTAAAAAGAATTTCATGCTTTCAACCCAGCAAACTACTCATAAAAAGTTGTAAAAAGTGAAAAAACAAGCTATAAAAATAAGTGATGGTAATCATTAAAAAAATGCAATCAAGAGAAACATCTGTCTGACTTCTGATGTACATCAATTTTGTTTTTATCTGTTTTTCTCCACTTGGCTTGTAAACATCTAAGAAGAAGTTGCTGATATTCAGGCAATGCATTTTTTTTATTTTAATAGTTTAAGCCATTTAATTTAAAAAATGCGACGTGTATATTTTATTGTATCAGTAAGAAAGACTTCCACCCACGATTGACTTTTGTTAGTCTAGTAAAATGCCTTAAAATACTTGAAATCCAAGTAAACCTCTCCAGTGAGTAATTGCAAAACTTTAACTGCCTCACAGTGGAGATATTTTGTGCTGGTTCTGCCTCATCACCCTCATTTCGCCCGTTGTTGCAGAAGCAGACCCGACACACGACCAGACTGGGGCGTTCTCTCACGAATCCGAGCGTCTGAGATATCACTTCACAGGTACCACTTTCCTCTGAACCGCAGATACGGCGAGGCGGCCTCTGCTAGGGCGACACCGTGGCTAGTGGGGTGCAGCCGGCCGAGACAAAATACAGCCTGATTATAAATCACTGGCAATGGCTCCGGGGCCAAAAGCAGCTGTGGCAGTCACACCGTTGAGCTGCATCATGGACGGAGCTCTGAGCTGGCAGCAGGCTGAGGAGGTGTTGGAGGTGATGAATGTAAACCACACAACACAGCTTGGTGTGTACGGCCCCTTGCAAAAACCTTCATGGCCGTTGAGCTTTTTCACATTTTGTCACATTACAGCCATAAAAGTCAGTTTTACAATGCAGGATACACATACTGGCCCCCGTCTCCTGTAATTGTTATAGCTAAAATAACTTATAACGGCCTTTTGTAGTATTACAAGCTCCAAATAAAACTTAGCCCTTTCATGCATAGTGGTCACTACAGTGGACAGCTGTCTAAAAGCCATTTTCTTGTGTTTCTTGTGGGGTTTTTTATGTTATAAATGCACACAGACCACCTGAAGTGGACGCTAATGAATCATAAAATACTCTATCAACTACTGGCCATCAGCTGCAAATGCAAGAAATAATTTTTGTTAAATCCAATATGGCCGACAGACAAAAAAGCCTGCCAACCAACCCGGTCCCTCCTTCTACTGTAGACGACTCTTGCAGGTAAAAAAATTATTGTGACATCAGAAAACCCCTAAAGAACAATACTACTGATGTATTTTTCAAATAACAAGCTTGTATTTGGAGAAAATTATAATTGATCACCTAAAAAAAATACAATTTTTACATTTTTTCCTACCATTTTTTATGCCTTAAGAAAATCACAAAAACATTTTGAAAAAAATCCTGACACAAAGGATCATAATTCATGCATGAAAGAGTTAATATGCATTAATACAGGCAATGGAAACCATCTTAGCATTACAACAGATGCAAATTTTCCATAACTTTCCTCTCGTGGGTGCAGCCAATCAGCGCCAAAGAAAATCAGTGACGTGCCCGGATTGGCTGCTTTACACATGCCAGTGTGTCAACAAGCTTTGCCCAAAGTATTTCAGCTTCCCAGGCTGCATTTTCCATCCAATATTTAAATATGCTCCAGGGAAATATCTGTGAATAGGTGAACAGGCAAAAACTGAACCACAAATGGGCGAGGATGCACTGTAATTGAAATACAGTACATGAATACAAAAATTGCACATCCTCATGTTTCAATATGCTCTACATCTAGGCTTTTCAGAGTGTGGTCCTTCAGGAGGGGGTGTGAGATCCATAAAAAATAAGCTGGAAAAATAACTGCAAACATTTAACCAACTACACCAACAGGGGGGAAATGATAGATTTTAATCCCTAAAGCTATGGTAAGGGACAAGACAGAGTAAAAAAATCAGAATGTGTGACCATGATTGTTAAAGTTTGATGTTCACAGGCAGGATCTGAAGATGCTCCACTGCTACAGTGCTACTTTTGGCACTATAAATGACTAAGCTTTATATCATGTGATGCTACACATGATAGCAGATAATCCGTACAACATCAGTGAAACATGTGAGATTGGAACATCAAGTGTAGCAAGAGCAAAAAGTTCACACATATAGTAGCAATGATGTTTCAGGTTAAAGGGGAATGCAGCTGTGGATTCTCTCTCAAACGATGCTCTACATTTTCTATGAATAATTTGGAGTTACATTCCGCAGAAAAATAGGCAAATAACAACAAACAGGCTCTGGGTCACTGTAGTTCACGTTAATCCATGAGAACTCTGGAGGACCTGCAGATATTCACGGAAAACGTCCCGTCCTTGACTGACCACAAGCCATGTGTGGAACATATGGGAAAATATGTAGTAAAAAAAATGTATTTTATTAAAAATGTATTTTATTTCTTCAAAATTATTGTGATATGGGTTGGTATTATTCACAGTAATCAGAAGGAAACTGGCAGAGAGTGAGAAGGGGTAGCAACACGCAACAAAGGTCCCAAGGTCATGAGTCAAAGCCCTGCGTTGATGGATGATAGCTCATCTGCAGGGGGCGCCAGCTTTACTACTACAACACACACACCACCCCAATCATATGGAAGAAAGCTCTCTAATAACACCATAAAACACTGTGATGGCATCATCATACTGTGGAAATGCTTTTTCTGTTAGCAGAGGCTGGTGACCTGGTCAGGGATCATAAATGGAGCTAAAAACAGAGCAATTCTGTAGGATAACATTTAGGCTGAGGTTCACCTCAGGAACATACAGCCATAGGCATGTTAATAAGCTAAAATGACCTAGTTAAAGTTCAGACCTAAACCCTGTTGAGCAAATGTTCACCAACACTAACCTTCCAGTCTGATTTAACTAGGCCTAGATGTCGGGGGGAGTTAAAACTAATGCATGTTGTGCTACTTGCTCGGTCTTTATTTGCAAAGAAATGCTACAAGGCATGAATCATTTTTCATCCTCTTCGCAAATTGCAGTTTTGTTAAAAAACAATCAATAATGTTCTTTCATTGCCAACGTTGTGTCGCCACCTGAAACTTGATCATATTTCGCGTTTTTATTTTTGCACGTCTTAAGCTGTTGGATGATGAACGACTTGTGAGACCAGTTTTTGCAGTTCTGAACAGCCATTCTGCTTGCAGTCCATTTTCGCTATCCGCCATTCACTCAAACATAAAACCCAAGCAGCGAAGCACAAGCCTCCACGTAGTCTGACGCTGCCAAGTCATTCTCCACACTTACTGCCCACCCCAGTACGGAGGAATCATCATCAGGGCTCATTGTGACTGGATAAGCTCATAAAGCAGGTGATTCTATGCAGTTATTACTTTCGTAGCTGGTTCACGCTAAATGTCTCCTTCCAAAGAGCTATGAGAGGTAAAGTGTTGTTGCTAAACAGTAAAGCAATAGCTTACACGCCTGAGGTGAGTTAAGCCATCAGCTGTATGTCGAATCAGCCTCTCGGAGTGCTTCATCAAATTCCTCCCTGCAACGCTCCATCATCGGCTCGCAAACCTTCTGCTGCCGGCTGGACAGCTTAGCCGCAGGCCGCCAGCGCAGTGGGGCTTTCCAGGGGAAGAGCTACCCATTACGGTCCAATCAAAGGCTAAAACTTTCCTTAAGTTTTTCCAGAGCTAAATCAGGACAGAAAAACAAACTTCAAGATTTGTCTTTTCCTCGCCGCTGCGGCGTCGGTGAGGGATTTCCTAACCAGAGATGAAGCCGCCATCTAATATCAGCACACGAGAGACGGAGTTTGTGTTCCTGACTCCGACTGTGTGGCTCTTTGAAGAAATGAGAGGGAATGTTAAAAAAAAGTACATTTGCAGAACTTGTCACAAGGGATTAAAGAGTATTGGGACATGATGCACAAATGTGACAAACTTGTGATAACAGCGAAGGAATGGAATTGGATTTGTACCCAGTTTAAAGAATTTCATTTTATATCACATCATTACCCTCTCTGCTGTCAGTGGGATATTTTCAGTTTATGGTTATGAACTAGAATATTAGGAACAAGCCTTTTTTCCCCTTTCCAGCCATGTTTTTTTGTGATTTCAGGATCTAAATAATGCTACTTCTCACCACACTTCTTGCTTGCTGTGTTGCACTGACAATTCAGCCTTTTTGCTTCAATTTGGTAACTCTGCAACATTAGCGATATTTGAGACACCTGCCGTGTTTCCCACCATTTTCAAGTTTTTTTTTTTTTTTCCAGCAAGAAAATAAAGGGGGAAACAGGACACTGCTCCAGTTATTTACAAAGCAAACAACATTTCATTAAAAATCAGTCTGGGCTGATCCACATTAATTTTAATGATTCTTAATAACACCTGTCCTACATAGTCCTCACCTTTAATAGGATGATATATTGTATGGCAGCTTGTTATTTACAAACCATATGGCTGTCTGTCAGCAGTTAATTAATTTCGTTTACATCTTTGGAAAGGTGGGCCAACTCTGATTCAGAGTGCAGCACAGAGAGAGCTTTTACATCGCCCTGCTGCTTTCATTTCACCATGGTTTACCGCACTTCCTGCTTTTTGACTGCCTGTGAAGACACATTTACATATTAAGGGTACCCACACACATTTGCTGTTCCAGTTCATGGTTAATAAATATTTATTCACTCACCTAAACAATATCCTTCTGAATAAGAATGGCAGATTTTGTTTTTATTTTCACCAGAAAAGATGGTTTGTGATTGACGCAAGTTCGCGGACCATGCAGCAGGGAGGGAGTACACTATATTGCCAAAAGTAATGGATCACTTACCTTTACACTCCTGAATGGTTCATCCTCAGTAGACTGAGGAGGAACTACGACTCAGTGGGAAGAGTCGTCGTCTTTCCACTCAACAGTTGTGGGTTCATCCTTTGTCACGTGCCAATTGGACAGGACACTTAAGCCCAAATCTATATCATGTATGAAGGTGTTTCCGTTTGTCAACGAGTGTCTCAACGTTACCCTTTGACTAGAAAAGAGAAATTTTCCCATCCTTTTCATATAAAACACTTTTAACTCCTCTGGAAAAGGGAATATCAGAGGATTCGTCCGATCAGGAGCTGATGTTAGACAAGAAACCTGTCTCCACTGTAATCCATCTGGTGTTGAGAAACATGGCTGGTATGGAGCCCTGACCTCAAACTGATAAACCTTCAGTGTTCTCAAAGTGTCAAGTTGTCCAAAATGTCTCAGTTTGCTGAAGAGTTACTTGAACAAACGTCACTCTATGGAGGTCTGCACATTCTTGAGTAAGACTCAATCTGGACTCAAAGACTCGGCAGTGCAGAGATCGACTTTTATGACAGTGCATGTCTGCTACACAGTTAACTTCTGATTGGTGTTTTGAAAGCAACACTGGGGTGATGAGGTTGGAAACTGGTGGAATCTTGTGGATAAAATGGAGTTAAATTTTGAACCGCATCTGATAAAAGAGGTTACAAAATCTAGGAACCTGTGTGGGAATGTTGGGACTTTCAGAGAATGAAAAACATGAACAATACCGCAAACCCTGGGTGAGTGGAAGTCGAGCTAAGTGGCATTTTGGGAAGTTAATAAATTTATCAGGAGAAATGTAGGAAGTCAGTGAAATCTCAACCGTCCATCAGTGCGCCTGGAGTCCACACGGCTCTTGGATCACCCGCAGTACACAGGAGAGTATGTGGGACCATTTAAGAGTTAACTTCACTGTGACTCAGGGGGGGAACCCAAGTCCTGACAGACAGCTCCACACCATAATCCCTTCAGCACCAAATGCTTGACAAAGCACAGTCACACAGGTGCTCTTCTCCTGGAAACTGCCAAACCCAGACTCATCCGTATGATTGGCAGACAGGCATGAGAACACATCTGCTCTGCGCCAGAATCCAGCGGCAGTGTGCTGTGCAGCTGGTGGCGTTCAGTTTGGATGCAGTGGCTCAGCCATTGAAGCCAACTCCTTGACACTCTTCCTGTTCCTGAGCCAGGTGAAGCTTGGAGATCAAAATTTCACTTTGCTCATCCATTTCTCATGGCCTTCCACTTCATGGCTGGTTGGCGTTGCTCCCAATCACTTCCACTGTGTTATAATACCGCTAACAGTTAACGGGGTCGTTGCACTTCTTACATCCTGCCACATCAGGAGGTGGAATCCACTGAGCTCCTGACAGTCTTTCCAACGTGTTCGTAGAAGCAGTCTATAGTGGACTCCTGCCTCCGAGATTCATAATTCATGGATTCATAACTCAAAATTATTTGTGGGAAACTCACCTATTTGTGAACTGTTGGTGTTAGCTTCTAAGATAGTACTAACACAGTTTCAACTCTGTGTATTAATGGATTTAAAGGTATATTTAGAGCTTGAGTTATAAAATAGGCAGCAAAAAAACTTTTTAAAGGATGTCTCAAGACTGTGCCTATGTCCTGATTTATTTTACTCCAGATTTAACTGGTTTGGATGATTGAGCAAATACTTTTGACAACAAGGTGCGTTTGTCGAGATACTAAAAGTGCTGTCATATTGCAATCATAATCCTGCACGTGAGGTCCTGTCATGTTTATGAAGTCTGTGGATGACTCATAAAGTACCAACATACATTTAACTAATAAATAAGCAAAAAAAAGAAACAAATCTGCAAAAGAAATCTCTGGTTGTGTAGTTTTCATGCCTAGAAAAGGAAACAGGTTTTTACCAGGGTTGCCAGGTATGTAGTTGCATCCATCTTCCTATCAACTCGGGCCAGCTGAAGAAGGCCCGTCATCGTGTCTCACTGTGGGGATGGTGCAATCAGGATAATGTGCAGAGCTTGTCTTCTTCCCCCTACAGACAGTTTGAAATGTCAGCTTCGCATAATCTTTCTTTGTTTTAAAAATGTAAAACAATGCTTTACAGCAATCGCTCTTTCATGCACAGGTTCTTTGAGCAATGAAAGAGTGCAATGCAAACTGGAATCAGCTAAATCCCTATCAGGAGATGAAAGTTGGATCTGAAATTGGTCAAATATCTCCACATCTCTAAATAAAAGCAACTGAATAAATGGTCAAATAAATAAACGGCACATTTGTGAGAATTGTGCAAAGGATACAGTTTATGGTTTGACTGCTGCCTCAGCTCTTGGCTGCCTCATCAAACAATGTCATTATCCCCAATCAGCGTCCATTACAAGGGTAGATAAGAGCAGTGAAGTTATACAGGAGTTATACACTGCAAGTGGCCGACGGTAAATTCTCCGCAGCAGCTCTATTAAATCAGAAGCTCTCAGCAGAAAGGTGTCTCCTCCTGAGTGAACATGTGTGTTACATTTTTTCTGCA